>NW_026631234.1:0-1173 GCF_030028575.1 Malurus melanocephalus
CTGGGACAAACTGGACTGGGACAAACTGGACTGGGACAAACTGGACTGGGACAAACTGGGATGGACTGGGAAAAAATGGAGTGGACTGTGATGGACTGGGATGGGATAAACTGGACTGGACTGGAATGGATTGGGATGGACTGGGAGGAACTGGGATGGACTGGGATGGATAAACTGGACTGGGATGTACTGGGACAAACTGGGAGGGACTGGGACAAACTGGGAAGGACTGGGACAAACTGGACTCAACTGGGCTGGGATGGACTGGACTGGGATAAACTGGGGAGACTTGACTGGCATGGACTGGGATGGACTGGGAGGAACTGGGACAAACTGGAACAAACTGGGAGGAAATAGACTGGTACAGACTGGACTGGGACAGACTGGACTGGATGAACTGGAGTGGACTGGGATGGACTGGGACAAACTGGGACAAACTGGACTGGACTGGGACAAACTGGGAGGGACTGGACTGGGATAAACTGGGGAGACTTGATTGGCATGGACTGGGATGGACTTGGAGGAACTGGGACAAACTGGGACTGACTGGGACAGACTGGGACAAACTGGGACAAACTGGAATGGACTGGGACAGACTGGAGTGGATGAACTGGAATGGACTGGGAGGAACTGGGACAAACTGGGACAAACTGGAAGGAAATGGACTGGGACAGACTGGACTGGGAGGAACTGGGACGGACTGGGACAAACTGGGACACACCGGGGGTTATCAGTGGCCAAAGAGCAATCTGGTGGCCAAAGGGAGGGGTTTGGTGGCCAAAGGGGCTGTTTGGTAGCCCACAAGGGGACAGGGACACTCTGGGGGTTATCGGTGGCCAAATGGGCAGTTTGGTGGCCAAAGGGGCGGTTTGGTGGCCAAAGGGGACAGGGACACATTGGGGGTTATCGGTGGCCAATGGGGTGGTTTGGTGGCCAAAGGGAGGGGTTTGGTAGTCCACGAGGGGACAGGGACATTCTGGGATGGTTTTGGTGGCCCTGGGGGGGTTTTGGTGGCCCTGGCAGGAGTTTCGTGGCCCTGGAGGGATTTGGTGGCCCTGGGGGGTTTGGTGGCCCTGGGGGAGGGTTTGGTAGCCCTGAAGGGACTCTGGTGGCCACTGGAGGGGTTTGGTGGCCCAGGGGGGGTTTCTTGGTGCCCACTGGCAGGAGTTTGGT
>NW_026631235.1:0-1227 GCF_030028575.1 Malurus melanocephalus
AACATAATAGTAAGCTGTGTAATCAGTACCATAGAGAGGATTTATAAGAAACTTTTATTCCTTTTTTTGTTTTAATATCATAATACCAAAAATAGATTACATCAAGCAAAATTATCATCCAGCATTTTGGAACAACATAAAAGATAATGTATCTTCTCATAGCCTGTAATTAAACTGTATATTATTACAGAAGGGCAATAGTCAAGCAAAAAGGCATCATCCAAATGAATGGGGGAAAATCATTAAAGACAATTAAACACAAAGGCCACCTGACAGCATGGTGGGCTACCTTCAATCTTTGATCTGATCCAGGGCAGGTATGTTTCTTATGCACTCTAGGCTGGGCTGGAAATGCCTAGGATATTAACTTTTTAATTTTATTATATCCATCACTCTCTATGCTAACAGCAAAATCTAAACAGAGTTACAAGAATTTAAAAGTTTAGGGAACCAGGCAGCTTTTTATACTGCAAACCTGTTTGCATTTATTTTGAGACAGGATCAGATTGGACTGTATTTTTCCTGACCTCACTTACAAAAAATGTGTCCATAAAATGTAAATTAATCTGATTGACTCAAAAGAAAATCCCCCCAAAAAAAMCCCAAACTGTTGGGAAATCATGATGCTCATAGAGCAGCAGTTCTTGCTGGCCAGCTGGACCTGCTGGACCTCCAGACAGATTGCTTATAAACTATTCTGGCAACTGGTGTCTGAGATTTTCCTTCCCCAAGGAAAGAGGCCAGCCAGCTTTGTGACTGCTTTGTGCAGTGAAGAATTCCAAAATGAATATGCATGTACACTTCATTTCCTTCCAGCTTCATCCCCTGCATGTTCTGGTACATTCTGTCATTTTTTTTATGGTGACTGGGTTGGATGTTTTAGTCTGGCACTATGCAGATGAGTGTCTGTTWTAACAGATCTTTCATGTGAGCATTCTCAGGTTTTGGATAAGCACTATCCRAAATTATTTTATGCCTCCCATCATGCATTAAATAATATATTAAAAGCAGATTACAAAGAGATCTGTGTTATTTTGGATAGAGTTAATCCTGTTTTACAGGATTATTGAGAAAATGAGTAAATATCCTCCTCAAGTCCCCTTAGCACTGATTTCTACAGCTTCACTAAGTATAATAGGAAAAGAAATTAGGATTTTTTTAATGAAACTAATAATTTTCATTTTGCCTGGAGGACAGGTGTTGACAGTTCTTATTAAAAAAAAAAAA
>NW_026631236.1:0-1168 GCF_030028575.1 Malurus melanocephalus
ATCCCAGTCCATCCCAGTCCGTCCCATTCCCCTTTTCACCCCTAAAAAATCCCATTTTCCCCCCTAAAAACTCCATTTTTTGTCTCAAAAAACCCAAATTTTCCCCCAAAATTCCCAATTTTTTTTTCCCAAAATCCCCATTTTTCACCCCAAACCCCATCCCAGTCCATCCCAGTTTATCCCAGTTTATCCCAGTTTGTCCCAGTTTGTCCCAGTTTGTCCCAGTCCGTCCCAGTCTCACCCTGGGGTCCGATGGGCTGAGCCCGGCTCAGCGTCCCCAGGGCCACCAACAGCGCCACCGCCAGGAACTGCGGGGAATTGGAAAATTTGGGGAAAATTTGGGAAATTTTGGGAAATTTGGGAATTTTGGGGAGATTTGGGGAATTTTACGGGGATTTTAGGGAGAATTTTTGAGAATTTTGGGGGAGATTTTGGGGCACTTTGGGGAATTTTTGGAGATTTTTGAGAGAAATTTGAAAGAATTTTGGGAGGATTTTGGGAGGATTTTTGGAATTTTTAGGGAGATTTTGGGGAATTTTGGGACGATTTTGAGAGACTTTGGGGGGATTTTGGGGAATTTTGGGGCAAAATATGGGGAATTTCGGGGTCCCGGGATGGTTTTTGGGCTAAATTTTGGGGAATTTGGAATTCCTGTGGTGGATTTTGGGGTGAATTTCTGGGATTTTGGGGTTCCAGGGGCAGATTTTTGGTCAAATTTTGGGAATTTTGGGGTTCCCGGGGTGGATTTTTGGGCGAATTTCGGGGATTTTTGGTCAAATTTTGGGGATTTTGGGGTTCCCGGGGTGGAATTTGGGGCAAATTTCGGGGATTTTCGGATTCCTGAGGCTGATTTGGGGCAAATTTTAGGGATTTTGGGGCTCCCGGGGTAAATTTTGGGCATTTTGGTGTTCCCGGGATTGATTTTGGGGCAAATTTTGGAAAATTTGGGGTCCTTGGGCTGTTTTTGGGGCGAATTTCGGGGAATTTGGGGCTCCCGGGACGTTTTTCGGGTGAATTTTGGGATTCCAGGGATGTTTTTTGGGATGAATTTGAGGAATTTCGGGCTCCCGGGGTGGATTTTGGGTCAAATTTCGGGGATTTTGGGGTTTCCGGGGGGATTTTGGGATTAATTTCGGGGATTTTGGGGCAAATTTGGTGGATTTTGGGG
>NW_026631237.1:0-1245 GCF_030028575.1 Malurus melanocephalus
AAAAAAATATGAGACCAAATTCAATGTCCTTTTTAGAAGTCCTTCTTTGATTCAACTTCCAGAAATTTGTCTTTGAAGGACACGTGTAGTTTTCATGCAATTCACCCAAAGATAGTGAACGTGCTTTCACAACTCACTACAGCTACAGTCTAACCCAACACCATTTGTAATACTGCATTTCCAAGGCAATCCAAAAGGTACAAACCACAAAACTTTATGGGCTAAAGAAGGGTTTTGTGCATTTTGCTGCTCTGCCCTTGGAAATATATTACTGATGTAATCAAAGGATCAAAACACCATTCTTTTTAAGTCTCCGGGACGCCTCTGCATGACAACATCTGAATGGAGAACTCCCTGGATCACCAGGTACAACCACTGCAGCCTGTGCAAACACACAGGGGCTGTATAGAAAGACAAAAAAGACAGAAATCAAAACACACAGAAGCCACATGTCTCAGAGAGAGACATGCAGAATTCAGGAAAGATTGAGCCTTATGATTGCATCACAATTGTACTCATAACTTCCCTGCTTTTCTGATTCAAAACGACGCCTATATGCATTTCAGTGTCTTTGTGTTACAGACAAAGGCAAGAGATCCACGGTCTTGCCGGATAGGCTGACACAAGACCATAGCTGGCAATTAGTGGAGCTAACCCTATTCCTAAAAGCGACCAGAGAAGGACATGAAAAAGCTGAAATATATTACTACCGGATTGAAAGAACCTTAGTTGCTTTCTTTTCCTTGTTAGGTGTACAGGTGAGAAGCGTATTTTACTCTGGCTGAGAATTTGCCAGAAATTTCATAAGTTAATTGCAAAAATGGACTCACTCCCTAGAAAGCATTGCCACAGGAAACAGCCCAGACCCCTTCTTCCCAAGACACACGAGACTTCTGGCTGTGCAGAGCCCGTGCTAATTAAAGGAAAGAGTGTTGAACTGTCCCGCAGAGAGAGTCCCAGCATTGTCTGCTGCCATGTCCTCYGTGCTCACAGGGACACAAGGGAAATCCTGTTCATCAGCAGGACCCTGGCCCGTGGMGCAGTGCTGTGCTGGCAGGCTGGGGACGATGGGCTTGAGGAATTTGAACTCGCTGTTGCCCGAGCCCGTGGTGAGGCTGATCTCGTAGCAATAGGCGCGGGGCAGGGTCCCGGCAGCGGCTGCATCGGCCAGGCTGCTCTGCAAGTTGTCGGCACCATAAAGCACAGGGCCAGCCTTCAGCTCCTTTCTCTTGCACACCTTGCGAG
>NW_026631238.1:0-1223 GCF_030028575.1 Malurus melanocephalus
GGTGACAGCGGCCGCGCCCCAAAACCCCACAAAAACCCCTCAAAAAAAAAAACCCCAAAAAAACCCCCAGAACCCCCCAAACCCCAACCCCGCCGCCACCAACCGGGGTGCGGGACACGCGGCTGCTCCGAGCGGGGAATTTCGGGGGGTCCCCCCCACTTCCGACCCCCCTCCCCGGGGCAATGGGGGCGGAGGAACTTTCTGTGCTTTAAATAGGAACGGGGTTTTTTTTTTGGGTTCCTGTTCCGGCGGGGGCCCCCCCGCCCCACGCCGAGCTCGGGAGGAGATTTTGGGGTGTCCCGAACCCCCCTCGGGGCCGCCCCTCCCTAAAAACGGCATCGGGGTGTGAAAGGGGGGAGCCCCCGCCCCAAAATCCACAGAGATTTAATGGGGCTGAACCCCGAAACGGCGTCACGGAGCTGCTGGGGACGAGCCCCCCCTTTTTGGGGTCAGTTCCGCTCTTTTTGGGGTCAGTTCCGCCCTTCTTGGGGTCCGTTCCCCCCTTTTTGGGGTCAGTTCCCCTCTTTTTGGGATATTCATCCCTTTTTGGGGTCAGTTCCCCCCTTTTTGGGGACGGTTCTCCCCTTTTTTGGGGTCAATTCCCCCCTTTTTGGGGTCAGTTCCCCTCTTTTTGGGATATTCATCCCTTTGTGGGGTCCGTTCCCCCCTTTTTGGGGTCAGATCCCCCATTTTGAGGACATTTCCCCATTTTTGGGGACATTCCCCCCTTTTTGGGGTCAATTCCCCCCTTTTTGGGGACGGTTCCCCCTTTTTGAGGATGTTTCCCCCTTTTTAGGGTCAATTCCCCTCTTTTTAGGGTCAGTCCCCCCCCTTTTTAGGGTCAGTTCTCCCCTTTTTGAGGACATTTCCCCCTTTTTGGGGACGTTTCCCCCTTTTTGGGGACATTCCCCCCCCTTTTTGGGGTCAGTTCTCCCCTTCTTGGGGACATTCCCCCCTCTCTTTGGGGACATTTCCCCCCCGTGCCACCCCGCTGTCGAACAAAGCCCCGGCGGAGGCAACAAAGACCCGGCCGGACCGGGCCGGGAGATCCGGGGGGACCCCCAGCAGCACCCCAAAAGCAGGAGGGGTCCCCCGAAAAGCCGCGGGGGTGGCGGGGGGGGTCCCCAAATGTCCCAAAGCTGCCGCTTCCCGTCCCGCGGCTTTTGAGGATCCCCCGGAGCCGCCTCCATCGCGGGGGTGTCACCCGGACCCCAAAATCCCCG
>NW_026631239.1:0-1259 GCF_030028575.1 Malurus melanocephalus
GTGTCCCTGGATGTGTTCTGCTGCCCCTGGGTGGATTTTTGGTGTCCCTGGATGTGTTCTGCTGCCCCTGGGTGGATTTTTGATGTCCCTGGATGGATTTTTGGTGTCCCTGGATGTGTTCTGGTGCCCCTGGGTGATTTTGGTGTCCCTGCCCCGCAGATGCTGCGGATCTGCACCCGTTACACGCCGGAGCAGGACACGATGACGTTCTCGGACGGGCTGACGCTGACCCGGACCCAAATGCACAACGCGGGCTTCGGGCCCCTCACCGACCTCGTGTTCGCCTTCGCGGGGCAGCTGCTGCCACTGCAGCTCGACGACACCGAGACCGGGCTGCTGAGTGCCATCTGCCTCATCTGTGGGGGTGGGGACATGGGGACATCGGGGGGGTATCAGGGCTGTGGTGCACAGGGGGACGTGGGGACACGGGACTGAGTTATGACTGCTCAGCTGTGGAGGTGGGGACACGAGGGGCTATCGGGGGGGATATGGGGATCTTCGGGCAGAAGATGGGCACGTGGGGATAATGGGGACACAGGAATGGGGACACAGGAACATGGGGACACAGGGACACGAGGACGCAGGAACAGGGACACTGGGACACAGGGTCATGGGGACACAGGGACATGGGGACACAGGAACGGGGACACGAGGACACAGGAACAGGGACACGGACACGGGGACATGGGGACACAGGGACATGGGGACACAGGAACAGGGACACAGGGACATGGGGACACGGGAACGGGGACACACAGACACGGGGACACAAGGACACAAGGACACGGGGACATGGGGTCACAGGAATGGGGACACAGGAACGGGGACACAGGGACACAAGGACACGGGGACATGGGGTCACAGGAGTGGGGACACAGGAACGGGGACATGGGGACACAGGGACATGGGCATACAGGGACATGGGGACACGGGGACACAGGAATGGGGACACGGGGACATGGGGACACAGGAACACGGGGACACAGGGACACAGGAATGGGGACACGGGGACACTGGGACATGAGGACAGGGACACAGGGACACAGGAATAGGGACACGGGGACACGAGGACAGGGACATGGGACACGGGAATGGGAATGGGGACACGGTGACACGGGGACAGTGTCGCAGAGCCTATCCCCGCTCTCTCTGTCCCCAGACCGGATGGAGCTGGAGCAGCCCCGGCGGGTGGAGCGGCTGCAGGAGCCGCTGCTCGAGGCTCTCCGCCTCTACGCCCGGCGCCGGCGCCCGCGGCAGCC
>NW_026631240.1:0-1246 GCF_030028575.1 Malurus melanocephalus
CTCCGGATGGGCACAGCCGGGAGAAAATGATGCAGCAGCAGGAGGGAATCCATGGGGATGGGATGGATCCATGGGGGATGGGATGGATCCATGGGGATGGGATGGATCCATGGGGATGGGATGGATCCATGGGGATGGGATGGATCCATGGGGATGGGATTGATCCATCGGGGATGGGATGGATCCATCCACGGGAATGGGATCCATCCATGAGGGATGGGATGGATCCATAGGAATGGGATTGATCCATGGAGATGGGATTGATCCATCGGGGATGGGATTGATCCATGGGGGATGGGATGGATCCATGGGGGATGGGATGGATCCATGGGGATGGGATTGATCCATCGGGGATGGGATTGATCCATGGGAATGGGATTGATCCATGGGGATGGGATTGATCCATGGGGGATGGGGTTAATCCACGGGGGATGGGATTGATCCATTGGGGTTGGGATGGATTCATGGGGGATGGGGTTAATCCACGGGGGATGGGATTGATCCATTGGGGATGGGATGGATCCATTGGGGATGGGATGGATCCATGGGGGATGGGATGGATCCATGGGGGATGGGATCGATCCATGGGGATGGGATTGATCCATCGGGGATGGGATTGATCCATCGGGGATGGGATTGATCCATGGGGATGGGATGGATCCATGGGGGATGGGATGGATCCATGGGGGATGGGATCGATCCACTGGGGATGGGATTGATCCATGGGGATGGGATGGATCCATCCATGGGAATGGGATGGATCCATGTGGGATGGGATGGATCCATGGGGGATGGGATGGATCCATGGGGGATGGGGTTGATCCATGGGGGATGGGGTTGATCCATGGGGATGGGATTGATCCATGGGGATGGGATCCATCCATGGGGGATGGGATTGATCCATCGGGGATGGGATGGACCCATGGGGGATGGGGTTGATCCATGGGGGATGGGATGGATCCATGGGGATGGGATGGATCCATGGGGATGGGATGGATCCATGGGGATGGGATCGATCCATCAGGAATGGCGTTAATTCATCAGGGATGGGATGGATCCACTGGTGATAGGATTGATCCATGGGGGATGGGATTGATCCACTGGATGGGGTCAATCCATTGGGGATGGGGTTGATCCATGAGGGGGATGGAATCAATCCATGGGGGATGGGACCAATCCCTCGGGGATGGGACCAATCCATGGGTATATATTTGTATAAATCATAACATAATAAATTCATAAACAT
>NW_026631241.1:0-1279 GCF_030028575.1 Malurus melanocephalus
CTGCCCACTGACAACGCCTCACACAGGAGGATGCTCCTGCACTGAGCAAGCCCAAGAGCCGCTCTGACACTCAGACCTTCCGTGCACCAAGGCAACCTTCTGATGGCATCACGAGGACGTGGCAACCGTCCCCTGACATCACAAAGGMGCCTCTCTGGCTTGGGCTGCGAATTTGTGCAAAGCAACCCAGCCTTCCCTACAACAAACACAACAGAGCCTGGGAAGTTCTCTGCCACAAAGCAGCACAAACCCCCCTCGTGGGCCAAACTCTGTCATTCAAGGGATCAAAGATTAACTCCAGAGCTGGGCGCACGGGAAACAAGGAATGACCACTTGTGGGAAAACCAAGGGCTTTGGGGAGGCTGCATTTCTCTGCACACACCCAGGCCACCTACAGCAGAGAGTTTTGGCTGCCAAAAATGTAAACCAGAGGGAAACAGCTGGAAAATGTTCCATTTTGAAACCTTCCTGAACTGTTCAATCGAAATGACAAAAATGAAAGTCACCAAGCAGTGCCTGATCCTTAATGCCAGCTCAGTTTTAGAAAGGAAACACTACTTGATTTCTGCTCTGAGTGTGTAGGGCTTTACTTCTACGTAAGCACATCCTTATTCATATCAGCAATCTCTCCTATTAATTTGTACCCATCGAACTAAGACATATTCATCACTTTGCTGAAATGCACAGGCTAAACATTCCCAAAAGTTATTTCACATGTTTAAATCATGTGTGAGAATTATTGACATGAGAATAGGGCTTTTTCGAGGGGCGCTGTTCATCATCATCAGTTTCAGGAGAAGATGCATGCACAAAAACCTAACATGCAACTTTGGTTGTAAAGCCAGTTTATTAGTTGCAGTAGCAAATAACACATAGTTACCCCTGGATTCCCAAAAAGCCACAGAACAGAAGGAGTAGGAGCATGGTGCTGGGCAGGAGCCGGGCTGCTCCGCAGGCTGCAGCACAGGGCAGCTCCTTCAGGCACGGTGCTTCTGCCAGGGGAAGCGAGGGCAGCTGTCATGGTTTCAAATGCTGGCCGAAAGCCAGGCACCCACAACACCTGCTCATTCACTCTCCCCTACCACCACTGGGCAGAGAAGAGTGAAGGGGAAAAAAAAAGATTAAAAAAAGGGTTCATGTGTTGAGATAAGGAACAGGGAGGAAACGATTGAAGGACAAAAAAGGCGATACTTAAATTATGAAGTGAATTTATTACTAACAAAGTCAGAGGAGGAGAATGAGAAATAAAATAAAACCCTCAAAGACACCGATCTTCTCC
>NW_026631242.1:0-1172 GCF_030028575.1 Malurus melanocephalus
CTCACTTGTCCACTGAGTGTGGCCGTGCAGGTGTGGCACCACGAGCAGGGACGTGTGCCACTGCCCATGCCTTGGACAAAGGCATGGCCAGGGCTATGGCGGATTGTGCCAGCGCCATGCTGGCTGTTGGGAGGCTCCGAGCTGCAGGCAGACTTGGAGGCTGCCAGCTCCCTGCCTAGGGTGCTGCACAGCTCCACACAGCGCTTGAGGCAGGCTGGGGCAGGGCAGGGCAGGGCAGGGAAGGCTGAGAGAGTACTGGCCTGACGCTCTCCACTGACAAGCTTTGGTTCTCTTTTCTTTTGCATCAGGAGGCACGAGTGTTAGTGGCAACAGCAGCAGGAGCAGGAGGAGCTGGCTGCCCTGGCGCTTTGCTCTGCGGCGGGGCACAGCCAGGGCTGCCCAGGCGCCAGGGCAGGAGGGCTCTGGATGCAGCAGGGCGCTCTTCGGGCAGCCCCTGGCAGCCGTCTGTGGCCAGGACGGCACGCTGCCCCGGCCCATCCAGGTAAGGCAGCCTGGACAGGTCCAGCCCATGTCTCTGTTTGGCTGCTGTGTAGACAGTGTCCCCGTGTGTGTCCCCCCGGCACGGGCCACAGGGCTCTTCAGCCATGGCTCATCCTTCTGCCGGCAGCCCCTTGGCAGCAGGAGGCAGGGAGCCCAGGCTGGGGAAGAGCTCTGGCTCCGGCCACTGCTCTTGGAGCAGCCCAGCTCCTCACAAACGTCCTCGCCCTCGTGCCTCTTCTGCAGGACCTGCTGGCAGTCCTGCACCAGCAAGGGCCCATAACAGAAGGCATCTTCCGCAAAGCGGAGAGCGCCGGGGCAGTTCAGGAGCTACGGCAGGCTCTGGACCATGGCCTGCCTGTGGAAATGGCCAGCCAGCCGACACTGTTGCTGGCCGTCATCCTCAAGGTGAGCCCTCCTGCCCTGCAGCTGAAAAGGCTGCTGCCTGAGCTGCCATGCTCCAAGGCTCACTGGCAGCCCTTGGCATTGCAGGACTTCCTGAGGAGCATCCCTGGCAAGCTCCTCAGCACAGATCTCTACGAGGAGTGGATGACAGCCATGCAGATGGACAGCAGGGAGGACAAGATCTCTCAGCTCCAAGGGTAAGCAAGGGCAGCAGCTTCTGGCTCTGCAGCAGCCACTGCTACAAGGCTGGCACTCAGCAGCAAGGGGAC
>NW_026631243.1:0-1219 GCF_030028575.1 Malurus melanocephalus
GAGTGCACCTCAGAATCCCAAAAACCCTCCAAACCCCGGGAATTCAGCTCAAAATCCCGAGAATTCAGCCCAAAACCCTGGGAATTTGCTCCAAAACCCCCAGATTTCGCTCCAAAACGTCGGGAGTTTAGCCCAAAATCCAAAAAGCCCTCCAAACCCCGGGAATTCGGCACAAAATCTCGGGAATTCAGCCCAAAACCTCGAGGGTTTATCACAAAATCCAGAAAAACCCCCAAACCGCAGGAATTCAGCTCAAAATCCTGAGAATTCAGCCCAAAATCTCGGCAATTCACCCCAAAATCCTGGGGTGATTTCATGTCAAACTCTCCAAAATTTACCCGAAATCCCCCAGAATTCACCCCAAAGCCTTAAAAAATTCCAAAATCATGGGAATTTGCCTCAAAATGCTAGGAATTCAACCCAAAGCCCTCAAAATCCACCCCAAATCCCCCATGATCCACCTCAAAATCTTCATAAATCGCCTCAAAATCTCGTGAATTCACCCCAAACCCCCATGAATTCACCCCACATTCCCCAAAATCCACCCGAAATCATCTATAATCTACCCCAAAATCTCCATAAATCGCCCGAAAAGCCCCATAATTCACCCCAAACTCCCCATAATTTATCTCAAAACCTCCATAATTCACCCCAAAACTCTAAAAATCCACCGCAAACCCCCCATAATTCACTGCAAAACTGTGGGAATTTGCCCCAAAACTCCCAGATTTCACCCCAAAACTTCCAGAATCCACCCCAAGACCTAAAAAACCACCAAAATCCTGGGAATTCAGCCCGAAACCCTGGGAGTCCGTCGCAAGCACACCATAATTCACCCCAAAACTGTGGGAATTTGCCCCAAAACTCTGGGATTTTCCCCCAATCTCCCAAAACATCCCAAAACCCCCATTTTTGGCCCCAGACGCCTCATAATCCACCTCAAATCCCCAATAACCCATCCCAAAGCCCCCACAAATCCGCCCCAAAGCCCCATTTTTTACCCCAAACTCCCCATAACCCACCCCAAATCCCCCATAACCCATCCCAAAACTCTGGGAATCCACCCCAAATCTCTCATAATCCACCCCAAAACTTTGGGATTTCACCCCAAAACCCTGATATTTCACCCCAAAACGCTGGGATTTCCCCCCAAATCCCCCATAACCCACCCCAAAACGCTGGGGTTTCACCCCAAAACCCTGGGATTTCACCCCAAAAC
>NW_026631244.1:0-1206 GCF_030028575.1 Malurus melanocephalus
ACCCCAAACCCCAAACCCCAAATCCGCATTTCTGACCCCATTTCTCACCCCAAACTCCATTCTGACCCCAAAATCCCCATTTTTAACCCCAAATCCCCATTTTTTACCCCAATTTCTCAGGATGAGAAGTACTGGAGCCGCCGCTCGCGGAACAACGCCGCCGCCAAACCCCAAATCCCCTCACTCTGACCCCATTTCTGACCCCAAATCCCCATTTCTTACCCCAAATCCCCATTTCTGACCCCAAATCCCCATTTTTTACCCCAATTTGTCAGGATGAGAAGTACTGGAGCCGCCGCTCGCGGAACAACGCGGCCCCAAATCCCTCACCCCAAACCCCCATTTCTGACCCCAAATCCCCCATTCTGACCCCAAATCCCCATTTTTAACCCCAATTCCCCATTTCTCACCCCAAATCCCCATTTTTAACCCCAATTCCTCGTTTTTAACCCCAATTTCTCAGGATGAGAAGTACTGGAGCCGCCGCTCGTGGAACAACGCCCCCCCAAACCCCAAATCCCAAATCCCCTCACTCTGACCCCATTTCTGACCCCAAATCCCCCATTTCTGACCCCAAATCCCAAATCCCCCATTTCTGACCCCATTTCTCACCCCAAATCCCCATTTCTCACCCTAAGATCCTCATTTTTAACTCCAAATCCCCATATCTGACCCCAAATCCCCATTTCTGACCCCAAATCCCCATTTCTGACCCCAAATCCCCATTTTTAACCCCAAATCCCCATTTCTGACCCCATTTTTTCCATTTTTTACCCCAATCTCTCAGGATGAGAAGTACTGGAGCCGCCGCTCGCGGAACAACGCGGCCCCAAACCCCAAACCCCAAATCCCCCATTTCTGACCCCAAGATCCCCATTTCTGACCCCAAAAATCCCCATTTTTAACCCAAATCCCCATTTTTAACCCCAAATCCCCATTTTTAACCCCAAATCCCCATTTTTAACCCCAAATCCCCAGGATGAGAAGTACTGGAGCCGCCGCTCGCGGAACAACGCTGCCGCCAAACGCTCGCGGGACGCGCGGAGGCTCAAAGAGAATCAAATCTCGGTGCGGGCGGCGTTCCTGGAGCGGGAGAACGCGGCGCTGCGCCTCGAGGTGGCCGCGGCCAGGAGGGAATTACAGAGATTCCGGAATGTTCTGGAGAGATATGAGGAGAGACACGGGCAGATTTGAACAGTTTGGGGT
>NW_026631245.1:0-1183 GCF_030028575.1 Malurus melanocephalus
CATGGAACAAACAAACAGACATTACTGCCTATTCTGTCTGGATAATCAGTCTCTCATTCTGATTTTTCCTTTAGTTCTCCTTGCTTTAGTGGATGTCCTGAAATGGCATTGCATTATGACTTGCTTTTTCCAAAGTTGTACTCGTTGTATCTGGCTTTTTTAACCCATTTCAGAGACAGACCATGAAAATTTCAAAGTGTAACTGTGTATCTTGAACAATTACCACTGGAAAAGCTAAAATTTGATCATATAGAGGCATATATGTGCAAAAGTAGAGTCTTTCTTTTATATTTTATGCAATACCTTCTCATTTATTCAGTGCTATCACCCTGCTAATACTCACTGCAAGATTCTTACTCACATGTGTAGCAAAAACTAGGATCTGCAGTGTCTTCCAGAATTTTATCTTCCCTACTAGGATTTGAAATCAAAATGCCCTAATTCCATGAAAATATGTGAGGTAGCAAAATCCAAATTTTATCTTAGAAAAAGCTAGAAATTTTAGAAACAGATTAAAATATACTTAGTCTTTTCCAAGAGAAGATCTGAAAATGAGTTTAAAAATCAACATGGCAGTATACAAGGTAACTTTTAGAAGTTCATTTGTTGCAGAACAGAAGTTTGGCAGTGCACTCAAGGGCTTCAACTCTCATTTCTCAGCCTCTTCTTGTAAGTCTTGTTAACCTCTGACTCTCTCCAATCAAGGATTCTTTGACTACAGTGAACCAGACAAACCTCAGGAACTTGCACTGAAACATGATCACTTTTCAAATCAGAAAATTGACGGTTTCTTCAATGCCAAATTTCTGTGGGTTGGTGAAGCTGAGGACAACTTCCAAGCTGGCAAAGCTTCTATAATTTTTTATTTTTTATTATCATGACCATACACGGTCCAGCAAGGGCAGCTCGGGCTTGGAACTCATGAACTTTCACTGCAATTCTGCTGCTGGGCTGAGAAGTGTCCTGGAGCTCTGCAAGTGTAGTGGGAATTTTTCCTCCCTGTGTTTGGGAACAGTTCAGGAAATCAGGAGTAAGCTGCAGTTTCATGATGGTTTCAAGCTGCTTTACTTTGCAGCCCTTTCATAGTCATGAATACACTTGGTGCTTAAGGTTGTGTGTGTATATATGTTCATGTGTGTGTGTGTGTGTGTGTATATATATATATATATATATATATATATAG
>NW_026631246.1:0-1244 GCF_030028575.1 Malurus melanocephalus
AATCTCCAACTCCCAGAGCCCTGTGATTAGAGGAGAAAGGTCATTTTTAGCATTGCCTTTCCCTTCCTAATTTTTTTTTTTTGAGAGTAAAAATAGTAGGTCACCCACATTTGTGGCTGGGAGAAAAACTCGTTTAGGAGCAGGATCCCTCACCTGGCATCTCCCAGCTCACCCTGCAGTGCCCATGGGGCTCATCCACCATAAACCAGGRGCTCATCCACCCACCCCCAGCTCCCCCAAACCTCTCCAGCCCCTCAGCGCCGCTGTCGCTGATGAGAAAGGAAAGAGGCACGATTTAAACGTGACCTCTCACCCCAAGCTGTGTCTGTAATCTGACGAGCAAACCTTAATAGGCCGAGCCAGGCAGCGGAGCCCAAAGCCCAGATAAAACCCGGCCCCGCCGACAATTCAATTTCCTTCCATGAGATCAACTTGCAGCTTTAGCAAACCCCCTTGTGCGGGCGCTGGGCTGAAACAATCTGGGCTGGCAGGCACGGCCACGCTGCCTTGGGCTGCCACCACCTGAGCCCAGCCCCCTCCCGGGGCTGCCAACCACCTCCAGCATCCTCCTGGGATTGTTCAGCACCCTTCTGGGATAGTCCAGCACCCTCCTGGGATAGTCCAGCACCCTCCTGGGATAGTCCAGCACCCTCCTGGGATAGTCCAGCACCCTCCTGGGATTGTCCAGCACCCTCCTGGGATTGTTCAGCACCCTCCTGGGATTGTCCAGCACCCTCCTGGGATTGTCCAGCACCCTCCTGGGACTGTCCAGTCACCCCCAGCCCCCTCCTGGGACTGTCCAGCATCCTTCTGGGACTGCCAACCACCTCCAACACCCTCCTGGGACTGTCCAGGCACCCCCAGCATCCTCCTGGGACTGCCAGCCACCCCCAGCACCCTCCTGGGACTGCCAATCAACCCCAGAACTCTCCTGGGGATTGTCCAGCACCCTCCCGGGTCTGCTCAGCACCCCCAGAACCCTCCCAGAGCTGCCCAGTACCCAGCACAACCCAAGGGCACGGATCCCTTGGAGCAGGAGCACACGGACTTTGTGCTTTGCAGGGAAGGGATTTATTTCCAGGGAAAGCTCTTCCATGGCCCAGGGGSCCTTGTGGGCTGCCCAGGAGGTGCCAGGCTCATCCCCCTCCCCATCACCAGCCAGGTTGGCCAGGGCGGTGGGAGGGTGGGAATGCTCTGCTGGGGCCGGGACAGTCCTGCCCCAGGCTGGCCTTGCTGATCCCTCC
>NW_026631247.1:0-1217 GCF_030028575.1 Malurus melanocephalus
GAAATATATGGTGAACTAACTACAACCCCCATTCCTCAATGCCCTGCACCACTGTGGGGAAGGAGTAAGAGAAACTGGAATAAAGTTGAACTCATTGTGTTGGTTTTACTTGGCCCAGTTTTTGGAGGTGGGGGGGCCAAAAAGATGGCGCCTGTGAAAAACTTCTGGAAGCTTCCACCATGTCCAGCAGAACCGATTGCAGTTGGCTCTGAGGATGATGGACATGCCACTGACCAAACCTGGGCCAATTAAAGATAGTGGTTACGCCTCTGTGAAAACATATTTAAGAAGAAATCAAAACAAAGGGCACTCAGAGAGTAGTTTTGCCAGTGGAGGAGACTGAGAAATATGTGAAGGATGCAGACACCAAGGTCAGTGCAGGAGGGGGAGGAGCTGCTCCAGGCGCCGGAGCTGGGATTTCTTTGCAGGCCGTGGTGATGAGCATGGTGAAGCAGGTTGTCCCCCTGCAGCCCATGGGGTCCACAGAGGGTGCAGGAGCCACCCGCAGCCCGTGGAGGAGGGAGGTCCCCACGCTGGAGCGGGCGGACACGGGAAGCGGGCTGTGTCCAGCAGGAGACCCATGGAGAGAGAGGCCTTGCTCCCGAGATGGAACAGCCTGGTCTTCTGACTGTACCCGGTGGACAAGAGAGCCCACGGTGCAACAGTTTTAAAATGACTGTTTGCCCGTGGGGGGGACTCACGCAGCAGCAGATGTGTGTAGACTGCTGCTCGTAAGAGTAGAACCACGCCGGAGAAGTTCATGGAGAACTGTCTCCCGTGGGAGGGACCCCACGGCAACGCAAAGAAAAGAATCTTCTCCCTCAGCTGTCACAGAGGATCCGGTGATGAACTGACCAACCCCACACCCTGTTTCGTTCCTGCTGCTTTGTTGTATGTAAGAAGGCGGGAGGGAGTGGGGAGAAGATCGGTGTCTTTGAGGGTTGTAATTTATTTCTCATWCTCCTCCTCTGAYTTDGTTAGTAATAAATTCACTWSATCATTTRAGTTGTGCCTGTTTTGTCCGTCAAGTGTTTTCCTCCCTATTCCTTATCTCAACCCATGAACCTTTTTGTTAGTTTTTTTTCCCCCCCTTCACTCTTCTCTACCCAGTGTAGTAGTGGGGGAGAGCGAATAAGCAAGTGTTATAAGTGCCTGGCTTTTAGCCAGCATTCCAAACCACAACACTCATGAAAGGGGGAAAATTAAACTCATGATTA
>NW_026631248.1:0-1182 GCF_030028575.1 Malurus melanocephalus
TAAAGAATGCTAAAGGCTCACATTGTGCAAGAGTGCTACATGATAGGGAACATTTAAACTACCACTTCCCTCAAGGAGTTTTGAAATCCTTTTTCAGTATTGTCTGGGAACKGTAAAAATAGAACCTCTCTTCCTAAATAAACCGAGTTTACACACCACAGGACATGCAGAAGACACAAGAACCCTTAGAGATTTCTAGGCTTCTAGTAGGAAGGAGAACTGATGACAGAGCATGTTATTTTCCTGACAGAAAACATGTTTATTTGCAATAATGTCACATAACTTCTTTATTTTGGTTTGGTTTGGGTTTAGCTTGTTGTTGTGGGGAGAGTGGTAGACTTCAGACAAAGTTTATTAGASWAGCCCTCTTGTTSATCACAAGGTGCAGAAAGGATCCTCYTGCTTTCTAAAMTCCTTCTCCAAGAAAAGTCTAGATSCAACTACATCCAATCTTAGCTCCAGATTTTGTCAACAGTTTAAATTTAAGGAATTATRTAGAGGTGTGATTGAACCTTTGTAYRAGTTTGTGATACCGAGTTAATGATGGTAAATCAGATTTATTRCTATGAAAATGAATTATTTAWTRTGATAAATGATTAGACAAAAAGATCTTGATCAGAATTATTTGCTAGTAARAGTTAAAATTACTCATAGGGGATAGGATAGTGCACTATATCAAAGTAATTATATTAAAGCTAGCAAAAAGAAACAATAATTAATGTAGAGATYGATGTAACTCTCCCATACCAAAAACTATGGGCTTAATCTCTTTCAGTCAGCCTTGAGGGGTTTCCTTGGGGGATGTCCCCTACCCAAGGGCGGAATTCCCACCCACTCCAAGGAGGAATAKGTTAGAAGAACCAAACTGTATGAGAGTGGACTGGACTTCCATAGTRTAWGGTGATTGCSAGTCACATGTCTRTGGTTGCCTCACTATCAGGATGTTGATTTGGGGTTGGTGAGCCAGACTGGTTTTAGCATAATTCAGCACCAAAACCAGCACATGATTCCTCCTCTCAATCCTTGCAAGTATGGCATTGTCCCTTGACCCCATTTCAGGGCAAAGAATTCTGTTACAGTTGTCTATAAATAAAGAGCTGGAGAAAATCTTCCTGTTTGTTCTTGGGGTTTTGTGTGTGCGGGTAGGCTTTTTTCCTGATTCTTAAAAAATATGCAGTTTCC
>NW_026631249.1:0-1239 GCF_030028575.1 Malurus melanocephalus
GGGGGGCTCTGGGGGGACCCCTTTGCTCCTCCCCCCCCGTGCCTCAGTTTCCCTCGTGGGGCTGAGGGGTTGGTGGGGGATCTTGAGTTGTTTTGGGATGGATTTGGGGTGAATTTCGGATGGTTTGGGATGGATTTGGAATGGATTTGGGATGGTTTGGGATAGATTTGGGATGAATTTGGGATGGATTTGGGATGGTTTGGGATGGATTTGGGGTAATTTGGGATGTTTTGGGATGGATTTTGGACATTTTGGGATGGTTTGGGATGATTTGGGATGTTCTGGGATGAATTTCGGATGGTTTGGGGTGGTTTGGGATGAATCTGGGATAATTTGGGGTGTTTTGGGATGAGTTTGGGATGGTTTGGGATCGGTTTGGGATGGTTTGGGATGGGTTTGGGATGGTTTGGGATGAATTTTGGACATTTTGGGAGGTTTTGGGATGGATTTGGGATGTTTTGGGGCTCTCTGGGGTGGTGGGGGGTGATTTGGGGGGGGCTGTTGGGAACCCAGGATGGATTTTGGGACCCACGGGTGGATTTTGGGAACCTGGGGATGGTTTTGGGATGGATTTTGGGAATCCAGGATGGATTTTGGGAATGCAGGTGGCGATTTTGGGAGCCCAGGATGGATTTTGGGACCCCGGGGTAATTTTGGGAACCCAGGGGTGGATTTTGGGAGCCTGGGATGGATTTTTGGAACCTGGGGATGGTTTTGGGATGGATTTTGGGAACCCCAGGGTGGATTTGGGCAGCCCAGGGGTGATTTTGGGATGGATTTTGGGATCCCAGGGGTGATTTTGGGAGCCCAGAATGGATTTCATGAACTCGGGGTGGATTTTGGGAGCCTGGGATGGATTTTGGGAGCCCAGGGGTGATTTTGGGAGCCCAGGGGTGATTTTGGGATGGATTTTGGGACCCAGGGGTGATTTTAGGAGCCCAGGGGTGATTTTGGGATGGATTTTGGGACCCCAGGGGTGATTTTGGGAGCCTGGGGTGATTTTGGGATGGATTTTGGGAGCCCAGGGGTGATTTTGGGATGGATTTTGGGAACCCAGGGGTGATTTTGGGAGCCCAGAGTGGATTTTCTGAGCCCGTGATGATCCGGGGGGGTCTCTCAGGTGTTCGTGGACACGGTGGGTCCCGCAGACAAATACGAGGCCAAACTGCGGCAGCGCTTCCCGGGTTTGGGGGTCACCGTGCGCCCCAAGGCCGACGCTCTGTACCCCGTGGTCAGCGC
>NW_026631250.1:0-1235 GCF_030028575.1 Malurus melanocephalus
AAAAAAAAAAAAAAAAAAAAAAAAAAAAAAACCCAACCCTTCCTATTCCCAAATAAGTCCTTGACTTCAGAGTTCACCTGGAAAGAATGCGTGGAATTTCGATTACTTGGCTTAAAGTAGAAGAGAATGAATTTTGCCACCTGTAATTTCCAAAATAATATTCTCTACTCTGTGTCTCATGTTTGACCTGCAGTTCTACTAATGCCATGTCCATAACATCATTCAAATAACAGTAAACAAGTGCAAGATGGGGTTTGTAAAATCWTGCACATATCTCACTTATACTCTCTGAAACATCTTCACCCAGTTCAGTGGGAGCMGGGATGAAGTAGGCAGAGAAGAAACTACTTAAAAATTCCACATCTACTTCTTGGATCTTCCTTTGCAGGAACATGCTTAATTAGTGAAGTTTTAGGATCTTTATAATGAAATTCACGGGCATCAACCATCATATTCCAGGCTCATGGTCCCCACTGGCATCCATTGATGGTTAATATGACATTTTGGGAATCAGATAATTTGGCATACAGAGGCCTAAACAACCATTAAATTAATTTGTTGTTTGAGTACATTTATTTTCAATTTTATAAAAAGAAAAATGCAGCCTTTTTATTCCAATCTAAAAGTTAAAGTTTTACACAAAAAACTGAACTTTAAAGCGAACATAATCTGATAATTTTGAGTCTTCTTATGTCTACTGCAGTGAGGGKTTTAGATATTGTTTCAAGCTGAACAACAACTAATGTATCATTCAAAACTGAAAATCTTTATGAAGAAAAAGGTGAGGAATTCTATGTCTGACATTCTGGAAAGTGATGAAAATGGCAAGTAAAATAAATATGAAGTGTATAAAAGTAAGTTCCAAATATGAAACAAGTAGGTTTTTATCTCTTGYTCAGAAGATACTTCACTATTCTCTGAAATCTATTTTTAAAAAAAGAGAGAATAAACTGGGAGAAGATAAGTTTTGCTGGTTAGGAGATGAGATGGAGAAGATAGTAGCAGAGGACTTCATTTTGTTGATTTGCTATAAAATAGTCACTTGTCATTGCTGAATGTAAGAAAGATGTTTAATGAATTTAGGATGTCCCTTTCAAGTCACTGTTAAAGAAGTCATTACAGATTGCARACATCATAGGTATCTAAAAAGTTTACAAATGTTTAGACCTATCCTTTGCTACACCATTCTATTAACAGAAAAAAAAAAAAAAAAAATTAACAGAAAAAAAAAAAAA
>NW_026631251.1:0-1196 GCF_030028575.1 Malurus melanocephalus
CCGCGGCGCGAACAAAGAGCCGTAAATAAACCAAACGCGGCGATTCGCGGATTTGGGTTTTTTTTTTCCTTTTTCCATCTATTTTTTAGGATTTTTTCCCGGTTTTCCGCGGGATCCCGGCGGCGCGGGCCATTAGCATTCCAGGCGCTGCCTGACCTCTCCTTGCACCCGGMGCGGGGCGGAGCTGGCGCGGCGCGGGCTCTAATTCGGCGATTACTGTCACCGGGCCATTTGTCACCCGCCCCGGGGACACTCCGCGCCCGGCGCCGCCTTCCCGGGCYGCGATCGAATTAAAGAGCGCGCCTTTGATCCGGCAGCGCGGCCGCGGGGACAGCGCGGGGCGCGTTCGTTCCGCGCCGCGGGGAGCGGCGATCCCGCTTTGACCTTCGGAAAAAAAATATTAAAAAAAAAAAGCCTAAAAAATCCTACTCTAGAAGAAAATAAAATAAATACATTAAAAAAATCCCGATTATCCCCGCGATCAAATGGATAAAGATGAATGGAGAGGGTTAAGCGCGGGTCGCGTTTGTTCTACACCGCGGGGAGCGGCGATCCCGCTTTGACCTTCGGAAAAAAAATAAAATTAAAAAAAAGAAAATTAAAAATCCTCTTCTAGAAGAAATAAAAATTAAAATAAAAATAATAATAAAATCCCGATTATCCCCGCGATCAAATGGATAAAGATGAATAGAGAGGGTTAAGAGCGGGTCGCGTTTGTTCCGCGCTGCGGGGAGCGGCGCTCCCGCTTTGACCTGCGGGGAAAAGAAGATAAATATTAAAAAATCCTAAAAAATCCTACTCTAGGAATAAAATGAAATAAAACTAAAATTAAAATAAAATAATAATAATAATAAAATCCCGATTATCCCCGCGATCAAATGGATAAAGATGAATGGAGAGGGTTAAGCGCGGGTCGCGTTTGTTCCGCGCCGTGGGGAGGGGCGCTCCCACTTTGACCTTCGGACAAAAAAAAATGTAAAAACTAAAAAGAAAATCCCCCTCTAAAATAAAAATAAAAATAAAATAAATAAATTTTTAAAAAATCCCGGTTACCCCTGCATCAAATGGATAAAGATGGGGATAAAGATGAATGGAGAGGGTTAAACGCGGGTCGCGTTCGTTCCGCGCCGCGGGGAGCGGCGTTCCCTCTTTGACCTTCAGAAAAAAAAAAAAAAAAAAAAAAAAAAAAAAAAAAA
>NW_026631252.1:0-1174 GCF_030028575.1 Malurus melanocephalus
ACCCGCCCTGGGCGAGGCCCCCGCGACCCCCGCGACCCCCCTGGACATGAGGCTGCCCCCCCGCGCCCCCCCCGGGCCCTTCCTGCACCCCAAGGGAAAGGTAAGGGGGGACCCCCAATTTGGGGAGGGGGCCCTGAAACTGGGGGTCCTTTATGGCTGGGGGTCCCCAAAATCTGGGGTGCCCAAGGTGGGAGGTCCCCGGGAATGGGGGGTCCCCAAATTGGGGGGGGTCCCTGGGGATGGGGGTCCCCAAGGGGGGTCCTCCAGGGGGGTCTCCAAAGTGGGGGGGTGTCCCCAAGGGGTCCCCAAGGTGGGGTGTCCCCATGGGGAGTCCCCAAAGTTGGGGTGTCCCTAAGGGGGGGGTGTCCCCAAAGTGGGGGTGTCCCCAAAGGGGGTGTCCCCAAGGTGGGAGGGTCCTCAAAGAGGGGGTCCCCACCACTCGATGTCCCCAAAAGGGGGGTCCCCACCACTCAACGTCCCCAAAGGGGGTCCCAAAAAAGGGGGGTCCCCAAGGTGGGGGGTGTCCCCAAAAAGGGGGGTCCCCACCACTCGATGTCCCCAAAGGGGGGATCCCCAAGGCGGAGGTGTGCCCAAGGGGTGTCCCCAAAGTGGGGGTGTCCCCAAAGGGGGGTCCCCAAGGGGTGTCCCCAAAGAGGGGGTCCCCACCACTCAATGTCCCCAAGGGCGGGTCCCCAAAGGGGGTGTCCCCAAAGGGGGGGTCCCCAAAGTGCGGTGCCCCCAAAAGGGGGGTCCCCACCACTCGATGTCCCCAAGGGGGGGTCCCCAAAGTGAGGATGTCCCCCAAAGGGGGTGTCCCCAAAGTGGGAGGGTCCCCCAGGGTTGTCCCCAAAGTGGGGGGTGTCCCCAAGCGGGGTTCCCCAAGGTGGGGTGTCCCCAAAAAGGGAGGTCCCCACCACTCGATGCCCCCCAGGGGTGTCCCCAAGGGGTGTCCCCAAAGTGGGGGTGTCCCCAAGGGGTGTCCCCAAAGTGCGGTGTCCCCAAAAGGGGGGTCCCCACCACTCGATGCCCCCCAGGGGTGTCCCCAAAGTGGGGGTGTCCCCAAGGGGTGTCCCCAAGGTGGGGGTGTCCCCAAAAGGGGGGTCCTCACCCCTCAATGTCCCCAAAAGGGGGGTCCCCACCACTCAATGCCCCCCAGGGGTGTCCCCAAAGTGCG
>NW_026631253.1:0-1163 GCF_030028575.1 Malurus melanocephalus
GGGAAAAAATGGGAATTTTGGGAAAAGTGGGAAAAAATTGGGAATTTGGGAAAAAAATTTGGGGATTTTTGGTGAAAAAATGGGGATTTTAGGGGAAAAAAATTGGATTTGAGGGAAAAAAAATGGGGATTTGAAAAAAAGATTAGGATTTTTTGTGGAAAAAATGGGGATTTCAGGGGGAAAAATGGGGTGAAAATGGGAATTTTGGGAAAAAATGGGGAAAAAATGGGAATTTGGGGAAAAAAATGGGAATTTTGGGGAAAAAATGGCATTTGAGGGAAAAAAATGGGGATTTTTGGTGAAAAAGATGGGGATTTTAGAGCAAGAAATGGGATTTTTCAGGGAAAAATGGGAATTTTGGAGAAAAAGTGGAAATTTTGGGTGTTCCCAGTTCCATCCCAGTCCCTTCCCAGTATAAACCAGTCCAAACCAGTACAAAAATTCCCCTTTTTCCCATTTTTTCCCATTTTCCCCATTTCTTTCCCAGTTTTTTCTCCATTTTTCCCCTTTTCCCCACTTTTTCCTATTTTTCCCCATTTTTTTCCCATTTTTTTTCTCCCAATCCCTTCCCAGTCCTTCCCAGTTCATTCCCAGTACAAACCAGTATAAAAATTCCCATTTTTTTACATTTTTTTTCCATTTTTTCCTGTTTTTTCCCCATTTTTTCCCATTTTTTCACTCCCGATCCCTTCCCAGTCTCTCCCAGTTTGCTCCCAGTATAAACCAGTACAAACCAGCATAAAAATTCCTTTTTACCAATTTTTTTCCCATTTTTCCCCTTTTTTTCCCTTTTTTTTCCATTTTTCCCACATTTTTCCCATTTTTTTCCATTTTTTCCGGGTTTTTTGCTCCTGATCCTTTCCCAGTCCCTCCCAGTATAAACCAGTACAAACCAGTATAAAAATTCCCTTTTTTCCCATTTTTTCCCATTTTTTCCCATTTTTTTTCTATTTTTCCCATTTTTTCCCCACTTTTCTCGCTCCAGATACCTTCCCAGTATAAACCAGTAAAAACCAGTACAAACCAATATAAACCAGTATAAAAATTCCCATTTTTTTACAAATTTTTTCCATCTTTTCCCATTTTTTYCCYTTTTTTYCCCCMTTTTTCTGCTCCAGATCCCCTCCCAGTATAAACCAGTACAAACCAGTATAAAAATTCCC
>NW_026631254.1:0-1213 GCF_030028575.1 Malurus melanocephalus
TTTTTTTTTGCCTTGAGTAGGGTGAATAATGTGGGGGACTTGTCCAGACTGCCAGCTACACCTCCTTCCTAAAAGTGGTTGGGACACCTATGGTTATTTCGGGTAATTGGGAGATGGAAATAGTGTATGGGGTGTCTCTGATTCATTCCCTGTCTGGGATGGCTTTAGAAATATCATCAGGAGCAGCTTCAGCATCCCTCTGAGCTGTATTTACAGCTGATGTTTTATGAGAGTTTTTACAGAACTGGAAAAATRTCCATATCTTAATGGCAGCCAGCTCAGGAAGGACATAAGAAGGTTTGTTTGTTTGTTTATATGTTCTGTTTGTTCATTTCTTTGCTTATCCATTGATCTCTCACTGTAAACAAAGTCACTGGAAGTACAAAGCAACATTAACAAGTTGTTAAAAGCTGCAAGGAAAGTTCTAACCTTTTGGTGATCTATGAGAATGTGCTTCATTTCACATTAACTYGATAATGCATCTAGACTGAGCTTCTTATTCATTTAGCGTAGATTTTAGGATTAAATGAATCTCTAGATCTAAATAATTTTTTTGTCATGATAGGATGAAAAATAGCCAAGAAATTAATAACAGTGATAGAACATTTCCCACAGTTTCTGAAAGTGTGAAACTGCTCTAAGTAACACATAGCTCCAATTGAAAAGTGATCAAATAAAATTTTTAATATGTCTGGGTTAACTAAAGAAGTATAACTAAGCATTTTAGACTTAGAATAGAGCTGTTTTATTGAGGCAGAACACACTCATTGTGAGATTTGTTTGATTGTTTTTTTTTTCCCAAATGAAGCATGTAATCTGAAGGTTTTACACAATTTCATTGTAAGTGCTAAGCTTCTATTGTTAATCTCCTGAGTGCTTTAATTCCTAGGACTTTTCCCAAACCATGCATGTGCCTTCAGTGCATGAAGTTGAACTTTGTATTAATTGCACTGAAAGTATGTTTCAAAGCAGATATTTTCGGTTCAGAATGGCATCCTTTCATCTAATATCTCTGAAAATCAGAGGTGGCAAATATTCTTCTCTTATTTTAGTGGTATATTATTTCTTTGGATAYRAACATATTGTCCTTATATTGAAAGYTGACTTAYARTTGGTGAAAAAAGGTTACTCACAATTATTAGTTTCTACTTAATCTTATTTATCAGGGGGTATCAGAGAAATTCAGAATGTCAGACCACCTTTTTGTTAATGG
>NW_026631255.1:0-1278 GCF_030028575.1 Malurus melanocephalus
GGAGCCACCAACCAAAGGTGACCAGGAGAGACACTACCTCTTCTTTCACACAGTAGTCCCATGGTTAACGCTCTCCACTGGTCTGTGGTTGATCCATAAGGAGTTACAGGTAAATCTTTGACCATTGTTGAGACTATCACAATGTAGTTAAGATTGTAGAGACCATACCACAACTTGGGGCAAACCTGCAGTAGTAGTCCCTTCCCAAATTTTATGTTAAATGTTATGTACTATTGATTGAGGTTAGTAGGTGTGTATAAATGTTATGTGCAATATACTTTAAATGTGATATTAGTTGGTGAGCCTGGGACATAGATTTCCAGTTAAACCCATATGAAATGTCAAACCCAGCAGAATGAAGATGTGCAATTGTTCTTCCTTGTCATGTGTCTTGTTCTGTCTCAGTTGTTGTAYGTATGGTGTGCCGGTTGCTCTCCACTGGAAAGTACTATGCAGCACTCTGTCATCTACAGCTTCCCCAGCACATGCAAATAYTCTTCCTTCATAGGCTCCAAGCACAGGGTAAAGCACTCCTCATAAAGCTCTCCCTGTTTGGATGACACAATCAGCAATTTGCCATATTGTCATACACAGCATGATTCCATTCATGTGTTTCTGGGGAGAGCAGGACACTGTGGTTACATTACCTGCCTGCATTCTGCCTAGATAATTTCATTTTTCATTTACTAGTTGCCTGCTGAAGCAGAGTCAGAGAGTAGCTCTCACCACTCGTTTAGCTCCCCGGGTAAACATTTCAGCAAATAAGATATTGCCTGTAGCAC
Source organism: Malurus melanocephalus (assembly GCF_030028575.1). Classification (NCBI taxonomy): domain Eukaryota; kingdom Metazoa; phylum Chordata; class Aves; order Passeriformes; family Maluridae; genus Malurus; species Malurus melanocephalus. The sequence continues at coordinate 783 of NW_026631255.1, forward strand.
CACCAGCAGCAAAGTACCAGAGCACATGGCTCATTAAAAGAGCTAATGCAGGTGTCTGTCCTTGGCACAGGATTTGGCACAGCATTTGGGACTCTTTCACCTGAGTGCACTGAGGCACACAGTCTTGCTAATGGTGCTGCTCCAACCACAGCTGTCCTGCAGCTGTAGTGTTGACTAGGGAAACCAGGTAGCTTTGAGTGGCCACTCTGAGGACCAGCTGTCCCTGAGTACTTCCATCAGGCCAATGCATTCTTGGGGCTGGGAAGGTGACAAAGGCAGAAACATAAAAGCTAGATACTTACAGCTGGTACTACAGCTAGCCYTAAGTATGTAAACTCAGATTATATTACAGTATTTATTTCCCTGCAAGGGATTTTTATGCTTTTATTGACTAGTTTGCTGAAGAATTCACCTGGCCATAAGTGAACACATTTTCACAGTTTTTTAAGATGCTAACCAGTAGACATTATATTCAGATGACAACCTTTTGATCTTG
>NW_026631256.1:0-1169 GCF_030028575.1 Malurus melanocephalus
GAAAAAAAAAAAAAAAAAAAAAAAAAAAAAAAAAAAAAAAAAAAAAAAAAAAAAAGTGAAAAAATAGGAAATGCACATTTGTGGAACATACTTCCAAATAAAAGTACCAGATATGTCATACCTGTGTGTACAAATCTTTGACTTCAAAGCAAATGTAATTCTCTATTTGGAAAAACAATTACAATGGAAAAATGAAGAGGATGAAGGGCTTATACAGAACTTCCTGACCCCCTTAATTTCCTCATATACTGCCAACAGACAGGGTGATTCTATCTTGCTCTGTTATTTTCATTTTATGTATCTATCCACAGCACTCTTGATCTGGCCAACAATTGCTGTTTATGTTATTTAGGATGTTGCCATTCTCTTGACAGACAAGCTGACTAAAGAAAATGAATACACATAAAGCTTCACCATTGAAAGAAATTGCAGTACTTTTTTTTTATTGTTGTTTTTGTTAATATTCTTATTATTGTTATTATTTAATTATTACCTAAGTTGCTCCAACTAGGATACTTACAACACACTTCTGGGAAGAGAGACACTGATCATATTTTGCCCAGGTGTAGGAAAGAAATTCCATTGTCACCTGGCTGGAACTGACTTGGATGGAAGTTTAATTTGCACATGTGTTCTGCACAGAAATTCTGAATTGAAAATATGCCAGAGTGGGTTGATTTTGTGGAAATAATGAGTTCTGTAAAGCATGCYTTACCTACTGCTCCTCCCCATCTCAGGAGGATGCTCCCCCTGCTTCTCCCTATACTTTTTCTAAATTCCAAGATTTGTACATGATCTAACTACACAGTTAAAGAAGCAGCCTTTGTTCAGCTCAGCAAGTCAAGATTTTCTGTAATAAAGCCAAAGGCTGCTTGCCCACACCACACACACTGGAAGTGCTGAAGAGCCAGATCTGGAGGCACARAGMRGTGCTGCAAGCAGCTCAGTTAAAAGCCAAGGCCATGGAGAAGAAAAAGACTTTCTCACTCTACTGACACGCAGAACATCCCTGGCAGGCAATCTGAAAAGGAATGAAAGGTTCCAGGCAGTGAGAAACCCAGGCTGAGAAGTCTCAGCAGGGATTATTAGCGATTGCCTTGCTGCCTCACTGCCCAGCTGCCATAATGATCAGGAGAAATAAAAAGCCCAGGAAATGGAGCACAGGTACT
>NW_026631257.1:0-1222 GCF_030028575.1 Malurus melanocephalus
TTCCGCTCAGCTGACACCCCCTCCCCGCTCCCCCTCAGCTCTGCCCCCCCTCTCCCCACACCCCCCTCAGGCCGCGGCCCGGCCGCCCCGGCCGCGCTGTCCCCGCCGCTCCCCGCGCGGTACCTGCGGCGCTGCCGGTGCCGGTGTGTCCGCGGGCTGCCGGGGGACTCCCGGGGGGTGCCGGGTGCGGGGGGGTCCCGGGGGTCCCGGGGGTCCCGGCCCGGCCCCGGCGCTGCGGCGGCTCCGCGGCTCCGGCCTCGCTCAAACAAAGGACCCGAGAGCCGCGCGCCCCGCCCGCCCCGGACACGCCCCCGGACACGCCCACCGGGGAGTAGACACGCCCCTCGGCGAGGCCACGCCCACCGCGCCGGGACCGCCCTCTGATACGCCCACGGGGGGGGGGGGGTGAGGCCACGCCCACGGGGCTGAGACAGCGGTGGCCACGCCCACACGGACAGGCTCCGCCCCGGTGTGTCCATATATGGAGATGTCACGCCCACTTTGCGGCACGCCCCGTAGAAAGGGGCACGCCCACTTCCCGCGAAGCCACGCCCACCGCGGCGGCGACCGGGGGGGCCTGGGGTGGAATTTGGGGGATTGGGAGGGACTGGGAAGGAATGGGATGGACTGGGATGGACTGGGAGGCACTGGGAGGCACTGGGGTGGGATAGGAAGACGCTGGGGCAGTACTGGGTGGACTGGGATGGACTGGGGTGGACTGAGACGGACTGGGGCAGACTGAAATGTGATGGGAAGGGACTGGGGTGGACTGTTATAGGACTGGAAAGGAACTGGGATGGGACTGGGACAGCACTGGGATGGACTGGGACATGACTGGGATGGGCTGGAATGGGATGGGAGGAGAGAACACTGGAAGGTGCTGGGACTCGGAAGCACTGGGACCAGTATAGAATGAGCACTGGGACCAGTGTAACCCAGCACAGGTGGAGATTGGGACCAGTATAACCTGGTACTAGGAGGCACTGGGACCAGAACAATCTGGTACTGGGAGAGACTGGGACCAGTTTAACCCGGTACTCGGAGAGACTGGGATCAATTTAACCCAGCACTGGGAGCACTGGGACCAGTATAACCCGGCACTGGGAGCACTGGGACCAGCATAACCCAGCACTGGGAGCACTGGGACCAGTTTAACCCGGCACTGGGAGCACTGGGACCAGTTTAACCCGGTACTGGGAGCACTGGGACCAGTTTAACCCGG
>NW_026631258.1:0-1179 GCF_030028575.1 Malurus melanocephalus
GGATGGAGCAGGGATGGAGCAGGGATGGTGTAGGGATGGTGTAGGGATGGAGCAGGGATGGAGCAGGGATGGTGCAGGGATGGTGTAGGGATGGTGTAGGGATGGAGCAGGGATGGTGTAGGGATGGAGCAGGGATGGTGCAGGGATGGTGTAGGGATGGTGGAAGGATGGTGTAGGGATGGGGCAGGGATGGTGTAGGGATGGAGCAGGGATGGTGTAGGGATGGTGCAGGGATGGGGCAGGGATGGGGCAGGGATGGTGTAGGGATGGTGTAGGGATGGTGTAGGGATGGTGTAGGGATGTTGTAGGGATGGTGGAAGGATGGAGCAGGGATGGAGCAGAGATGGTGCGGGGATGGTGTAGGGATGGTGTAGGGATGGTGTAGCGATGGAGCAGGGATGGTGCAGGGATGGAGCAGGGATGGAGCAGGGATGGTGTAGGAATGGTAGAAGGATGGTGTAGAGATTGTGGAAGGATGGTGGAAGGATGGTGTAGGGATGGAGCAGGGATGGTGTAGGGATCTACTTTTCTTCCTTTTTTATGTTTTTTTTAGTGTCTGATTGTGTGGATTTTCCTTAAAACCCCCATTTCTCTGTTGTATTCAAGATGTTGCTTTCTTTGTTGCTTCCACCTCTTTATTTAGGAGGAGGAGGAGGGGAGAGGAGGGAGAAATGCAGCAGAGGAGCTGATTTCAATGCAAATCTATTGTTCATAATTGCAGTTTTAAAATCTTCTCAACCTTCAGCTGAACAATGATAAAAGAATAATGGCTGTGAATTATTAGCTGTTCCACTTACCTTCAAAATAGTTCTCACACTGTTGTGATACTTGGATACATTTATTATTGTATTTCTTTTTTCCTTTTTTTTTAATGAGCTTGTGTTTCCTGTGGCCTTAATTTTCTTTTAGGACCTCTGTTCATTCTGCATCTGTATTTTTGTTAGGGATACACAGGGCTAAAATCAATTAAAAACCTCTTCCATGCTTCCAGAGTAATTAGATCCATTTCCCCATTATTCTGTTTCAAGGCCTGCCTGGTTAAGGTAACAAATATTAATATAAAAACAGAGAAATGAAGGGAAAGAGGAGAGTTTTGTGTGCTCTGCTGGAGGTGTTTGCACAGGCGGGCTCGATCCTGAGCTGTCGAGTTCCTTGTGGCTCTGAAATCCAAATTTCTGC
>NW_026631259.1:0-1269 GCF_030028575.1 Malurus melanocephalus
GGAGGAAAAAGCTTGCGGGTTCTCCTCTCCCGACCCCGGCTGGGGAAATAATTATTCTAGAGGAAAGTGAAGAAAAAAGGGAAAAAACCAAGCAAAGTGAAGAAAAGAAAGGAAAAAATCAAGGAAAGTGAAGGAACAAAATTGAATTTGAAATCAACTTTGAAATCAACTTTAACATGAAATCGACTTTGAAATTAACTTTGAAATGAACTTGACTTTGAGATGAACTTTGAAATTAACTTTGAAACGATATCGACTTTGAAATGAACTTTGAAATGAACTCGACTTTGAAATCAGCTTTGAAATCAACTTTGAAACCAACTGAAATGAACTTGACTTTGAAATGAACTTTGAAATGACATCGACTTTGAAACCAACTTTGAAATGAACTTTGACATGAACTTTGAAATGAACTTTGAAATGATATCGACTTTGAAACCAACTTTGAAACCAACTTTGAAATCAACTTTGACATGAAATCAACTTTGAAATGAACTTTGAAATGAACTCGACTTTGAAATGAACTTTGAAATGAACTCGACTTTGAAATCAGCTTTGAAATCAACTTTGAAACCAACTTTGAAATGAACCTGACTTTGAGATGAACTTTGAAATGAAATGGACTTTGAAACGAAATTTGAAATGAAATGGACTTTGAAACGAACTTCAAAATCAGCTTTGAAATCAACTTTGAAACCAACTTTGAAATCAACTTGACTTTGAAATGAACTTTGAAATGAAATGGACTTTGAAACGAACTTTGAAATGAAATGAACTTTGAAATGAACTTGACTTTTAAATGAACTTTGAAATGGAATGGACTTTGAAATGAACTTTGAAATGAAGTTGACTTTGAACTGAACTTTGAAATGAAGATGACTTTGAAATCAACTTTGAAACCAACTTTGAAAATAACTTGACTTTGAAATGAACTTTGATATGAACTTGACTTTGAGATGAACTTTGAAATGAACTTTGAAATGAAGATGAAACCAACTTTGAAACCTACTTTGAAATGAACCTTGAAATCAACTTTGAAATCAACTTTGACATGAAATCGACTTTGAAATGAACTTTGAAATGAAATGGAGTTTGAAACGAACTTTGAAATGAAATGGGGTTTGAAACAAACTTTGAAACGAACTTTGAAATGAAATGAACTTTGAAATGGAATGGATTTTGAAATGGAATGGACTTTGAAATGAACTTGACTTTGAAATGAACTTTGAAATGAAATGAACTTTGAACTGAACTTGGAAATGAACTTTG
>NW_026631260.1:0-1174 GCF_030028575.1 Malurus melanocephalus
CCATTTGGTCCCATTTGGTGCCATTTTGGTGCCATTTGGTGCCATTTTGGTGCCATTTTGGTGCCACCCTGATGCCATTCGGTGACATTTGGGTGCCACCCGTGTCCCCAGAGCCACCCCTGGTGCCATTCAGTGCCATTTTGGTGCCATTTTGGTGCCATTTTGGTGCCATTTGATGCCATTTTGGTGCCATTTGATGCCATTTTGGTGACATTTGATGCCATTTTGGGGCCATTTGATGCCACCCTGGTGACATTTTGGTGCCACCGTGTCCCCAGAGCCACCCCTGGTGTCATTCAGTGCCATTTTGGTCCCATTTGGTGACATTTTGGTCCCATTGGATGCCATTTGGTGCCACCCTGGTGACATTTGGTGCCACCCGTGTCCCCAGAGCCACCCCTGGTGCCATTTGATGCCATTTTGGTGCCATTTGGGGCCATTTTGGTGCCATTTTGGTGCCATTTGGTGCCATTTTGGTGCCATTTGGTGCCATTTTGGTGCCATTTGGTGCCATTTGGTGCCATTTTGGTGCCATTTGGTGCCATTTTGGTGTCATTTGGTGCCATTTGGTGTCATTTGGTGCCATTTTGGTGCCATTTTGCTGCCATTTTGCTGCCATTTGATGTCACCCTGGTGCCACCCTGATGCCATTGTGTGCCATTTGTTGCCATTTTGGTGCCACTCTGATGCCATTGGGTGACATTTTGGTGCCATTTTGGTCCCATTTCGGTGCCATTGGGTGCCACCCTGATGCCATTTTGGTGCCACCGTGTCCCCAGAGCCACCCCTGGTGTCATTCAGTGCCATTTTGGTGCCATTTTGGTGCCATTCAATGCCACCCTGATGCCATTGGGTGCCATTTTGGTGCCATTTTGGTCCCATTTGATGACATTTTGATGACATTTTGGTGCCATTTTGGTGCCATTTGGTGTCATTTTGGTGCCATTTTGATGCCATTTGGTCCCACTTTTGTGACATTTTGGTGCCATTGGGTGACATTTGGGTGCCACCGTGTCCCCAGAGCCGCCCCTGGTGCCATTTTGGTGCCATTTTGGTCCCATTTTGGTGCCACCCTGATGCCATTTTGGTGCCATTTGGTGCTATTTGGTCCCATTTTGGTCCCATTTTGGTCCCATTTGGTGCCATTTTGGTGCCATTTTGGTGCCATTTGGTG
>NW_026631261.1:0-1277 GCF_030028575.1 Malurus melanocephalus
AGTTTAGACCCAGTTTAGACCCAGTTTAGACCCAGTTTAGACCCAGTTTAGACCCAGTCCAGACCAGTTCGGGCCAGTTTGGATCAGTTTAAACCCAGTTTGGGCCAGTTTGGACCAATTTGGCCCAGTTTAGACCCAGTTTAGACCCAGTTTGGCCCAGTTTAGACCCAGTTCAGACCAGTTTAAATCCAGTTTAGACCCAGTTTGGCCCAGTTTAGACCCAGTTTGGCCCAGTTTAGACCCAGTTTGACCCAGTTTGGACCAGTTCAAACCCAGTTCAGACCAGTTTGGACCGGTTTGGGCCCCAGTGACCCCTCCCAGTACAGATCCCAGTGCTCCAGGGGCCAAACTGGGAGCACTGGGATCCCTCAGTTCCCTTTACTGGTTTCACTGGTTTTTACTGGGATCCCCAGTTCCCTCTACTGGTTTTTACTGGTTTTCACTGGTTTTTACTGGTTTTTACTGGGTTTTACTGGGTTTTACTGGTTTTACTGGTTTTACTGGTTTTCACTGGCTTTTACTGGTTTTTACTGGTTTTTACTGGTTTTTACTGGTCTCCCCATTTCCCTTTACTGGTTTTACTGGTTTCGCTGTTTTTTACTGGTTTTACTGGGAATCCGCATTTCCCTTTAATGGTTTTATTGGTTTTACTGGTTTTTACTGGTTTTATTGGTTTTACTGGTTTTTACTGGTTTTTCACTGGTTTTTACTGGTTTTTACTGGTTTTTACTGGTTTTTACTGGTTTTCACTGGGAATCCCCATTTCCCTTTACTGGTTTCACTGGTTTTTACTGGTTTTGACTGGTTTTCACTGGTTTTCACTGGTTTTTACTGGTTTTTACTGGTTTTTACTGGTTTTTACTGGGAATCCTCATTTCCCTTTACTGGTTTTTACTGGTTTTTACTGGTTTTTACTGGTTTTTACTGGTTTTACTGGGAATCCCATTTCCCTTTACTGGTTTTTACTGGTTTTACTGGTTTTACTGGTTTTCAATGATTTTCACTGGTTTCACTGGTTTTTACTGGTTTTTACTGGTCTCCCCATTTCCCTTTACTGGTTTTTACTGGTTTTTACTGGTTTTCACTGGTTTTACTGGTTTTTACTGGGAATCCCATTTCCCTTTACTGGTTTTTACTGGTTTTTACTGGTTTCACTGGTTTTACTGGTTTTTACTGTGAATCCCCATTTCCCTTTACTGGTTTCACTGGTTTTTACTGGTTTTTACTGGTTTTTACTGGTTGTTACTGATTTTTACTGGTTTTTACTGGTTTTTACT
>NW_026631262.1:0-1189 GCF_030028575.1 Malurus melanocephalus
CTTTTTCTGGATCCAGGAAAGGTTTTTCAATTTGTTTCTCACTTCCTATTTGGAATAGAGTCAGTGATAGTATTAACACTACTTGATAGCCTGTTAATAGAATTATTTGAAGCTTGTAGTCTCCTACAGTGAGATGGTTGGTAATATTCTGATTAAAAGAAAAAAAACCAGAATTTTTTCTTCCTAGGAATATGCATCCTTATGGAAAGAGTAAAGTGTTGTCCAAACAGATATCAGTTTGTTTGGGATTTTTTTCCCCATTTTAAATGCTTCTTGTGTTTAGAGAGTCACACTAAAATCTGTGATGTTGAATATTTCACTCAATAGGACTACTGGTCCATAGTTTATGACTGCAGGACAAGTGCAGTGCCTGKGTTATCCCAGGGATACCATATCTGCCAGATCACCAGCGAGTGAATGTCCTCATCCCAGGAAATTCTTCCTGCCCAGAACTGTTTACATCCCCAAACAGATATTTTGAGATGCATAGGAGAATAGCTGGGATGGCTGCAAAATCCTGAAACCCATAGGATGCCTCCACTGCATTTTGAGTGATCCTATCCAAGACCACATTTCCTCTCCAGGATTCCCCAACACCAGCATTGCTCGAGCTGGGGCTGGCAGAACTGCAKGGCTCCTGCCACCTTTTGTGTGGAAATCAAGAGCCTCAGGCAGGCAAATGCAGAGTGTTGGCATTATTCAGTGTCACTGCTGCTGGAGCAAATGATGACCCAGTTACTAATCCAAACCATTTGCCTGTGGTTTCCTTTCCTTTCTAAAGCAATCCTGATGCTGTTTCAAAGCTTACTGGGAAGTAGCCAAGAAATGCTGGATTATGACCCCTACAGCAAAATGGAACTAAAAAGTTATCAAAAACACTTTAGTAGTTTCATGTTTTCAGACATAAAATGCTTCAGAGGAAAAATATATAATTTTCTTCGTAGCAATCCTGGCTGAAAATAAAGCTAGTAGAGTACTAACAGTCTGTAAAYTTAGTATGTTTTTCATGCTAAAATGTATCTGAATATTGAAATAGCATTAATCTGTTTACAGATTTGATGTTGATTTATTTGGATAATATTATAAGATGCTCTAATTTTTCCTGCACTAAACATCGTGTATATTTGTGTATCCTATTGTTTTTAACTATGATAACTTTCAATTTTTTTTTTTTTTTTTTTTTTTTTTT
>NW_026631263.1:0-1227 GCF_030028575.1 Malurus melanocephalus
AAACTTTTTGTTTCAACAGAGTTTGATATATTTGAATTTTCTGTCTGATGTCAGAATTTGACCAGGGTAGGGATTGGGCTGGGCACTGCTGAGGCCATACATTGAGTTTTGCATCCAGTTCTGGGTTCCTCAATTCGGGAAGGACATTGAGGGGCTGAAGTGGGTCCAGGGAAGGGAACAGAGCTGGGGAAGGGTCTGGAGCTCCAGGAGGGGTTGAGAGAGCTGGAAAGGGGCTCAGCCTGGAGAAAAGGGGGATCAGGGAGGACCTTGTGGCTCTGCACAACTCCCTGACAGGAGGGGACAGCCAGGGGGATTTGGGATCTGCTCAGGGAACAGGGACAGGAGGAGAGGGAACAGCCTCAGGATGGGCCAGGGAGGTTCAGATTGGATATTTGGGAATATTTCTTCATGGAAAGGGTGGTCATTGGAAGGGATTGTCCAGGGAGAAGATGGGATCTCCATCCCTGGAGGTGTTCAGGATCCAGATGGATGTGGCACTCGGGGCTCTGGTGGTCGGTCACAGGCTGGGCTCAAGGATCTCAGAGGTATTTTCTGACATAAATTATTCTGGTTCTGTGATTCTGCAGCTTGTTCTCCTCTGTGCACTGCTGAGCATGACTGAAGGACATCCATGTGTTTTCCTGGCTCAACAGTGTCAAAATCCCAAAGCCATGAGGAAGATTCTGAGCCCAGGTCTGAAAGTATCTGTGTCACTGTTTGTGACCTCTCAGCACCCACAGGACTTTCTTCTTTGTCACTTCCAAGCAAAAATCTTCTACATCCCATCAAAAATCACCACCATTGACCTTGCAGGTTCAAAGCTTTCATTTTTCACTGTCAAGTTCAGTCCTGGTGAGCGTGGTGCTATGAGGATCATTTCAGTTCCCTTCAGTCCAGAGAAGGGAGGTTTGAAAAGAGAAATCACAGATCCTTACAGCCTTAGAGCACTGAATTTGTTTGAATGAGAACTTTGCCCTGACTACTCTTTTTTTTGCATTCTTTGTCTCATGATAAACACTGTACCTCAGTCAGGGCAGGATGGTTTTATTCTACTCCTGTAATTCCAAAATTCAAATTTCTATTTAATTATACTCAGGTGATTTTAAACTCACAGTGGCAATAAATTATCAAAGATAAAAAATAAAAAGCTGAAATATATTAAAACCAAATGCGGTCAATAAGCCTGAAAATAAAATCTCCAAACCTGAAAATGCAGAGGGTTGGTGT
>NW_026631264.1:0-1216 GCF_030028575.1 Malurus melanocephalus
AGTTTGGAGTCTTTTCTTAACATCCTTCTCACATAACACACATCAATTAAGACGCAAATTTCTTTTAAGGCAAACATAGTACATTACATTTGTCCTTTCAGCCTCCTGCAGAACATCAGGGTGTAGTTTTATTTAGAAAGATATTTCCCCAAAGTCACAGCACAAAATACTGGGTGTGTATCAGCCACCAGAGCATTTAAGTTGTGGGGACAATAAGATTCTTTATTACCACTAACACTGAAGACCAGACAGATTTATTCACTGAGGTCAACAGAAATTTCAAGTGGCTACTATATAGGAATTACAGGTATTGTAAATTTCATATAATCATAGAATGGTTTGGTTTGGAAGGGATGGACAAAAAAGATCATCTAGTTCCAACCTCCTTGCCATGGGCAGGAATTGCTTCCACTAGACCAGACTGCTTAAAGCCTCATCCAACGTGGCTACAGGGATGGTGCATCCATCACTTCTCAGAGCAACCTGTTCCAGTGCCTCACCACCCTCACAGTAAAGACTTTCTTGCTCATATCGAATCCAAAATTGTCCTTCCCCATCTTAAGGCTGTCCCCCTTGTCCTATCACATGGGTATTCTCTGGATGGTAGAAAAATTGATGACCACCACACCTTGACAAAGGCCACTCGAAGTGTTTGTGGTGAGCAGCATGCAGACATCCTTCTGATCCTAAATGGGATGCTGCAGTCTTCTGCTTTCTATTTACCTGTTAGAGAGGTATCCCACTATTCTGAGGAAAAAGCTTAACTGAAAAGTGTTCCCTGATTTAATACTCTTAGTCGCACATAAAATTCATCTTGAAATAATTGTCAGGTTCCTAATATCAAGCCATAGGTCTGGCTCTCACCATTGTGCAGCAACCCAGTATGGCAGTATGGTGACAGTCCTGAACTTTGCCACGGCCAGGGAAAAGGCACTTTGCAGGAAAGGGGCAAGACAGAAAGAACAAGAACTACCCTTGATTAGGAAGATTTGTCTATAGACAATAGATCAGGCTTAAGAGAATTCTCCTTTGGCCTGATATAAAATACTTGCTTCATTTGGACTCTTCTGTTAATTTTTTTCTCAATTGTAAAATGAGAACAACAGTATTTGAATATTACACAAATCCTCAGTGAGCTTGAAATACTTGAGTATGATGCTGCATGTGTTGTAAGCAAGCCTATCTGCATCTCAAAGTCAAGCTCCATGTGAGAGAC
>NW_026631265.1:0-1215 GCF_030028575.1 Malurus melanocephalus
TGACGCTGCCGTTGTGGATTGGGAAACCGGGAGAAAAGTGAGGAAAAATGAGGAAAAAAAAGGGTTTTTTGGGAAAAATGATGGAATTTTGTGGGGAAAGTTAAGAATTTGAGAGGATTGTGGGGGTTTTTGGGGAAAAAAGGGGGATTTTGGGGAGGACTAAAGAGGGTTTTGGGGAACAACATGGATCGGGAAACCTGAGGGAAAAGTGAGGAATAATGAGTGGAAAAAAGTGTTTTTTGGGGAAACATTAAGGAATTTTGTGGGGAAAATTAAGAATTTAGAAGGATTATGGGGGTTTTGAGGAGAAAATTGGGATTTTTGGGGGAAAAAAAGGGGATTTTGCGGAGGATTAAAGGGGGTGTTGATGATGCTGCTGTGGGTCGGGAAACCTGAGGGGAAAGTGAGGAAAAATGAGGGGAAAAAAAGGGATTTTTGGGAAAAATTAAGGAATTTTGTGGGGAAAGTTAAGAATTTGAAAGGGTTATGGGGGTTTTGAGGAAAAAATTGGGATTTTTGGGGGAAAAAAGGGGGATTTTGGGGAGGATTGAAGGGGGTTTTGATGATGCCACTGTGGATCGGGAAACCTGGAGAAAAGTGAGGGAAAAAATGGAATTTTTGGGAAAAACTATGGAATTTTGTGGGGAAAGTTAAGAATTTGGGAAGATTATGAGGGTTTTGAGGGATTTTAGGGGGGAAAAAGGGGGATTTTGGGGAGGACTAAAGAGGGTTTTGGGGAACAACATGGATCGGGAAACATGAGGGAAAAGTGAGGAAAAATGAGGAAAAAACCTTTTTTGGGGGGGAAAAGTAAGGAATTTTGTTGGAAAATTAAGAATTTGAAAGGGTTATGGGGGTTTTGAAGGGGAAAATTGGGATTTTTGGGGGGGAATTAAAGGGGGTTTGATGGAGCTGATGACGCTGCTGTGGATCGGGAAACCCGGAGAAAAGTGAGGAGAAAAAAATGGATTTTTGGGAAAAATTAAGGAATTTTGTGGGGAAAATGAAGAATTTGAAAGGGTTATGGGGGTTTTGAAGGGGAAAATTGGGATTTTTGGGGAAAAAGGGGATTTTTGGGAGGACTAAAGGGGGTTTTGGGGAGCCAATGACGCCATTGTGGGTTGGGAATCCTGAGGGAAAAGTGAGGAAAAAAATGGGATTTTTGGGAAAAATTATGGAATTTTGTGGGGAAAGTTAAGGATTTGAAAAGATTAT
>NW_026631266.1:0-1276 GCF_030028575.1 Malurus melanocephalus
AGTGACACCCAAAGGTGCTGCAGCACCCCGGGAAATGAGTGGACACAAAGCAGACGCCTCCTGAGCCTGGAGCTCCTTCCCACCGAGCTAATCCAAGCTGCATCACTTTTCCTGTTCTCTTTTCCAGCAGGAAATCAGGTTCCCTCTGAAAACATTGGGCACTGCAAGCTGCTTCTGGCTCTTCAGCTCCCGATTCACATCAATTCCCACTAATCAGAGAACACTTTGGGACTTTAAGGGTTTGTTTGCAGCTGTGTGCCCTTTTGCAGGGCTGCCAGGAGTAATGAAATGGATGGTCAGCCAACTTGTGGCCCTCCCAGAGTGGTGATGGATGCTGGCTCACACTGTAGGGAACGTGGAAGGAAGAGTGATGAGGTTTACTATTAATGCAAATATAAAATAAATACAGCCAGTGCTAAACTGAATATCAGTTTATTCCCTCTTCACAGAGCACAATATTAATTCTGTGAATCTCTATAGAGATACACACATTCTGATTCTCTGCAGAGTTTAATCTGCACCATCACCACTTCACCATCTCCCATTTAAAAGAAGTCATGGCACTCTGTCTCCAGCAGAGGAGAAGAATGCATTAGCTCACAAAAGATGCAGCTTCTCTTTCCCTGGACAAGGGAGGTGTCTGTTGGGACAACAATCCTGTGATTCAGTAATTCCTACAAGACTCTCTTTTAAGAATTCATACCAGHTTTAAGTTGGTTTTTGATTTCAGGGCTGAGAAAGGGAGAATTTTTGCCTTTCGGGGTTGTCAATGCCAAGAGCCTGTGCAGCTTCAAACAGAGATGTTGAATGCGCAGAACATTTGGTTTGGGTTAAATCCACAAGATTTGGACCATTCATGGAGTGAATGAGTTACTGACAGTGCATCAGGACCAGCTGCATTTTCAGCGTTTCAGGAATTCTGTGGGTTTATGCAAAGTGCTCTTCACAGATAAAATCCTGGTTGTTGAAAGCAGCAGTGCTTSTGCAAGTGTGTCATGGATGTTGCCTGTGAAAGCCTCAAGCACAACTGATTTTCTAAGCAAGTTAATGACATGGCTTCTATTTTAACTGGCAATAATCCCAAATTAATCTTCATATCTAATTGGGCACCTTTTTCTTTTTAAGAGAAATTTCATACAGCAAGCAGTGAGCTAAGGGAAAAAATAAAATAAAAAAAAAACATTTGAAAAGGAAGAAAAACAACCATTGGCATCATATTAATTGGAAACAGGTTTTGAAGGGATTTGAACCTTGGAAGACAGAAAGAAATGAGGAG
>NW_026631267.1:0-1214 GCF_030028575.1 Malurus melanocephalus
TACCAGATGTTGCTCTATTCCAGTCTCCTGCACTCCCAGTTTCCACTCCTGTCAAATCCAGCATGGAAATCCCATYTCTGTCCGTTATTGTGAGATTCTGTGAGCTGACTCCACAACATTTCCATTAATCCATAATTCATGATGAGCAGCAGCCACCTGAGAGCCCGAGTGTCTCCTGAAGAGCAGAGCAAACACTGAGACCCAATTTTTACCCTGCAATCCTGGAAATCCTGGAGAGGCAGAGAATAAAACTCTGGGTGGGACAGAATTGTCCAAAAATTGAGAGAATTTCCAGGGACACAGCTCAGCCTTCCCCAGAACAGCAATTCCTGAGATTCCTTCTCACAAAATTCACTTCACRTTCCCCCACAGGTTCTGAAGGCAGYRACAATGCCAGTACTGAGCTGCTCTGCAGATTATTTCCAATTAAACATCATGAGCAATATGCAAAAAGCCTGCCCCAAAATCTTCAGGAGAAGAGCCACTTTTCAGATTAAGCTATAACATAAAATATGGACCAAACCTCAGCCACTTCTCCAGGATCACACAGGGATAGATCGGGAAGTGGATTAAAAAGAGAGGGATTTAGCTGGAAATAAATTAAACCAAATCAAATAGTTATTTTTGAATAAGAAGAAAAAAAAAATAGTTTTTATATTAGGTGAGCCAGACAGAAAGAACCGCCTGTATAAATACATAAAAAGCAGATAGAGTGTAACTTTTAGGGATCCAAGAACCATTTGTCCCCACCAAGTTTTAACAGGCACCTTCAACTAGTGAAAGTTTCTAAATTTGCTCTGCACAAAATCTGTATTTAATTGGAAGCACTCTTCAGCCAGCTCTGTCCTRGGAAGCTCAACACAGATTTTCAAGCCATTATGGGGAGAATAAATGGTGATGCTTAGGTGCTGCCTTTGAATCTAGGCCCTTCAATTTGGTTTTATTTCCCTCTTTAAAATTAATGATATATTCCACATGTCTGTGGGATAATGGGAACAGAAGTTAAGCAGAGAATATAGCTATTTCTGCCTATTTGCTCGCTCTGGAGATCCAAACCATCCATCTTCCCATAATTGCTGTGGTGGTAAACAGTTATTTAACAATCCTGGGTTGACTTGCAGTGCTATCAGCTGGCGTGGCTGTATTTATTTTTACCTGTATTTATTTTTACCTGTATTTATTTTTACCTGTATTTATTTCAGGTATTTAGGGAT
>NW_026631268.1:0-1276 GCF_030028575.1 Malurus melanocephalus
GGAATGTGTGTGACATCCCAGAGAGCAGGGATTGATCTGGGGGTCCTCAGGAATGTGTGTGACATCCCAGAGAGCAGAGATTGATCTGAGGGTCCCCGGGAATGTGTGTGACATCCCAGAGAGCAGAGATTGATCTGAGGGTCCCCAGGAATGTGTGTGACATCCCAGAGAGCAGGGATTGATCTGGGGGTCCTCAGGAATGTGTGTGACATCCTGGAGAGAGGAGGAACTGATCCGGGGGTCCCCAGGAATGTGTGTGACATCCCAGAGAGCAGGGATTGATCCAGGGATCCTCAGGAATGTGTGTGACATCCCAGAGAGCAGGGATTGATCTGGGTGTCCCCAGGAATGTGTGTGACATCCCAGAGAGCGGGGATTGATCTGGGGGTCCCTGGGAATGTGTGTGACATCCTGGAGAGCAGAGATTGATATGGGGGTCCCCAGGAATGTGTGTGACATCCCAGAGAGCAGAGATTGATATGGGGATCCCCAGGAATGTGTGTGACATCCCAGAGAGCAGGGATTGATCTGGGGGTCCTCAGGAATGTGTGTGGCATTCGGGACAGCAGGGATTAATCCGGGGGTCCCCAGGAATGCGTGTGACATGCTGAAGAGAGGAGGAACTGATCTGGGGGTCCCTGGGAATGTGTGTGACATCCTGGAGAGCAGAGATTGATATGGGGATCCCCAGGAATGTGTGTGACATCCCAGAGCACGGATTGATCTGATGGTCCCCAGGAATGTGTGTGACATCCCAGAGAGCAGGGATTGATCTGGGGGTCCCCAGGAATGTGTGTGACATCCCAGAGAGCAGGGGTTTATCCGGGGGTCCCCGGGAATGTGTGTGACATTCTGGACAGCAGGGATTAATCCGGGGGTCCCCAGGAATGTGTGTGACATCCCAGAGAGCAGGGATTGATCTGGGGGTCCCCAGGAATGTGTGTGACATCCTGGAGAGAGGAGGAACTGATCCAGGTGTCCCCAGGAATGTGTGACATCCCAGAGCAGGGATTTCTCTGGTGGTCCCCAGAAGGCTGGGATTAGACCCTGTCCAAGCCATTCCAGGTACTGCAGGGACACTTTGGGGACAGCAGTGCCAGCCGGGATCGCTGCATTCCAGGAGGAGGAGGAAGAGGAGGAGCAGAAGGGGGTTCTGGGCTGTGTTACTAGTTGAGGGTCCCGCTGCCATGGTGTCCACTCCTCCTCCTCCTCCTCCCTGCCTTCCTCCTCCTTTCCCTGCTGCTCCAGAGCATTGGAATCTCCACAGCCCCCTCCT
>NW_026631269.1:0-1153 GCF_030028575.1 Malurus melanocephalus
GTTTGAGCCCCTTTTGGCTTCTGCTACCCCTTGACCCTGCCACGGGCTGGAAGAGCTGCAGAGCCACTTTGTCCCCATCATCCCRCTCCAAGTGCAGGGAAATGTGCCCCAAAATTGTGTCAGAGATGGGAGGAGGGAGCTTTGCTGACCAAACCCTTGAGCAGTTTGGTTTGTGAGCTCCTGGTCCACTCTCACCCTCCCCGGTGCCTCACTGGGGTCAGCATCTCCAGGGTGACACAGGGGACAAGGGACACTGCCTCCATGACATCTTTGGTGTTCCTCTTGGGTGGTGATGAGAAATTTGGGGTTTGGACAAACCCTTATTCCACTGGGACAGGGCACAGCTCTTGTCCTGCGCTTTGTCCCGGGGCTCAGGTGTGAAAAGCCAAGAAAGGCCGAGCTGGGGGATCCCAAGCTGTGGAATCCTGTGCTGGGGGATGTTTTGCACTCTGACAGACCCCAATGCCCGGCCCAGCTCTCAGAGGCTGCTCCTTGTTTTTCTTTTCCAGCTGGGGAAAGGACTGTGCCTGTAAATGGATTTTCCTCCTCTGAAGGCTTGTCATGATGATCCTGTCACACCACGCTCTTTTTCTGATACCTTTATTTATTGAGCTCTACAGATTTACGCTGTCAGGCGTTTTATTCAGCTCCAAATTATTCTTTTCTGGTTCTTTTCTGCAACGTCCCGATTTTTCAGTTTCGTTTACCAAAGGAGATGTTTGCCTTGGGCATGGCACTGCTCCCGCTGGTGCCACACGTCACTGCCGAGACACTGCTGGCTGCTCTCGGAATTCTCACAATTCCCAATTCTGCTGGAGATTTTCCCAGGATTCACAAGAGATTTCCCATGGGCAGGGGTGTCTTCCATGGGCTGAGACCAGGCTGCTCCACCCAAACTGCTCGAACATTTCCAGGAATCCAGAGGCAGCCCCAGCTGCCAGAACCTCACATTCCTTCCCCATATCCCACCTAACCCTGCTCTTTTCCAGTTTAATCCGTGACTTTCAGATTAATTTTCTGTGATTTTCAGATTAATTTTCTGTGATTTTTCAGATTAATTTTCTGTGATTTTCAGAACACCTCCATCGTGACTGGGTTGGGTGTCCAAGGAACAGGAACGTCACCAGGCTGTCACACGTGTCACCTCTGATGA
>NW_026631270.1:0-1271 GCF_030028575.1 Malurus melanocephalus
GCCTGTCACGCCGATGTCAGTTAATGACCCCGGCTGTGCCAGGACAGCGGTTTTATTTATTTCAATGATTCACAGTCAGTGAAGGAGGAATTTTGACCTGCAGGATTTCCTGCTCCTTGAGCAGCCTCTGTGTCCTCCCCGTGTCCTCTCCCRATTCCCTGAAACACTGCATTAAASCCAAAGCCTGCATTAAACTCAAACCACTGAATTAAACCCAAAGCACTGAATTAAACTCAGATCCAGCATTAAACCCAAACCACTGAATTTAACCCAAAGCRCCGAATTAAACCCAAAACASCTGAAGGATCCATCCCTGGTCAGGACCGAGCAGCGAYTGGTTTTTGTTTACTCGGCCAATTAGCAGCGAGTTAATGAGRCATCAGTGGGAAGCAGCCACAGCAGCAATCCCATATCCCCGGGAAGGAGCAGAGGGAATGAATGGAAACCTCCCTGAGATGTCAAAAAGCAGCAGAGGATCAGTCTGAGCGGGGCTGAGGAAGGAGCTCCCTGGTTTTGTGGGGAATTTTCACCAGCAGCATTTCCCTGGAATGAGTTCATCCTCTGGGGGAGCTGGGAAAGCCAGCRGCACCTCGGGAAGGCGGTGACTGGAGAAGGGATGGATGCCTGGACACCTTCCAGGGAAGAAATGTTCCCAAATACACCCCCCTGTCCCAGCCTGAGGCCGTTCCCTCTCCTCCTGTCCCTGTTCCCTGGAGCAGAGCCCGACCCCCCCGGCTGTCCCCTCCTGTCAGGGAGTTGTGCAGAGCCACAAGGTCCCCCCTGAGCCCCCTTTTCCCCTTTCCCAGCTCCCTCAGGATTCTCCAGACCCTTCCCAGCTCCCTCAGCTGCTCCAATCCTTTCCTCCCCTTCCAAGGCAATTCCTTTGCTCTGGCAGAGCCTTTTTAGTATTTCAGGTCTGTCCACGAATCCCTCCTCGGAATTCCCTCCCTKCAGCTGAGCAGCGCAAGAGCAGCAGAGACTCTGAATTTCCACCAGCACAAAACACTGAATTGAACCCCAAAAAAACTGGATTAAACCCAAAGCACTGCATTAAACCCAAAGCCTGTATTAAACCCAAAACTCTGAATTAAACCCAAGGCCTACATCAAACCCAAGGTACTGAATTAAACCCAAACCACTGAATCAAATCCAAAACACCAAATTCAACCCAAACCACTGAATTAAACTCAACCACTGAATTAAATCCATAGCACTGCATTAAATCCAAACCACTGCATTAAACCCAAATCTCTGAACTAAACCCAAAGCAC
>NW_026631271.1:0-1276 GCF_030028575.1 Malurus melanocephalus
GAACTGCCCACCCTTTGCATAAGGGAGGGCACAGGGAGCTGTGGCACTGGCCAGGGGAATGGACACTGAGAGCCACAGCGAGAGCTGGTGGCTCATTGAGGAGCGAGACATCTGTGAGTCTGCTGAGGGAACTCTGGGGCTGAATGGGTATGGAACAGCGACTGGGTGAGAGTGGCATGTGTAGGGAAGCCAATGGGATGGGCCRCCCATTGGCTTGCTGGAGCCACCCTGTGCCTCCTGAATGGTCACACAGGGGAGCTTCCTCAGCACTTTGGTAGCCAAGATGGGAGCCAAGTGCAATACTGCTGGAGCCTCCCTTGTCCAAATATCCAACTGCTGGCAACAGGTGAGTTCACCTGGGATCTTTGAAGCTGGAATGAGCCAAAGGCATTGTCTTACAATTCTGTGCACAGTCTGTGTAAATTATAAAGGTGGATTTGAGCCTCTCTATTGGTGTGGCATTTGGTGCAGATTTGGTGAAATCATCAGTAGAGAGTGGAGAATGGGTGCACAGTGTGTTCAGCCTAGGGCAACCACAGCGGAGTTGTGGAGGCTCCAGTAAGGTGCAAGACGGAGGGGCTTGAGTCTCTGCTTGAAGACATTTCGMGACAGGCACAGGGAGAGCCTTGTGTCCCTCACACTACACAAGGGGTGCGAGAGTCCCTGGACACACACAGAAGGGGGTTGAAGTCCCTTCTTGGAGGCAAAAAGAGGTTTCAGATCCCTTGTGGTGTTTGCTAGCCCCATCCCCGCTTCCAGGCTGGCAAGATGCAGCACAAGAGACATTATACAATAATATACAAGCAGAATCTCTCAAACAAATGCTTTCTATAAGGTACCCCTGCGGTGACCCTCGCTGATTTTACAGCTGTGTGTGGGGGCTGGGCTTGGACCCAGTGCAGACACTGGGACTAACTGACGTAGTATGGGCTGGACTAGCTGACGCAGCCAGCCACGGAGGTGAACAGCATTGGTCAGGTGAAGCTGGCCCACGAATTGGAACAGGGATCATGGTGTGTGGACATTGGAAGCTGCCTGGCCATGTGATTGGCTGAGGCGTGTGTGATTGGTTTAACTGCATGTGCGGGAGATAAGAAAAGTGTATATAACTCATGCTAGTTTGCTGGTAAAGGGAGTTAATAAAGAAGAACCTTGATCTGCTTCCCTCGGAGTTCGCGTTGTCTTTCCTGCGGGGTGCGGCATACCCCCCTGTTATGAGGCATTCAGGCTGGAACGGTGCAAAAAGCAAGATCTCGCTCAGAAAACGTGCACTTGT
>NW_026631272.1:0-1266 GCF_030028575.1 Malurus melanocephalus
CTTTGCCTTTGCTTCCAAACTCACCTGGGGTTACGTCAAGCCCATGTCCATCATTGGATAGGTCCACGTCAGGTCCTTTCTGGGATTCAGCCTGCAAGAACCAAGGTGAGCTCGCACTGAAGCCCCACAGCTCAAAGGGCCACCAGCCAGCGGCCACCCAGCCCCAGCACCCTGGGCATGGCCGAGCTGGGAGCCTCTGCCCTGCAGCCTCTCTGCTCTGCACAACAGCAGCGCTGCCAGTGCCAGCAGCAAGGACATGCCGGCGCTGCCCATGGGTCCCCAATGCCCCTGCCTGCCCAGTGGCACCAGGAACCCTTGCTTCCCCCCACACAAGGGCACTCCAGTGTCCGTGCCTCCCTGGCACCCAGCACAGACAGAGTTACTAAACTGAAAGGCAGTCCTCCTCACCTTTTCCAGGTCTGCAATGACCTGCTCCACCTGCCTGGCGCTCCATGTTCTGCCCTGGGTGAGAGACAAGGAGGACAGGAATGTGAGCAGTGACGCCTCTATGGCTCCACTGGGGGAGCAGTGCTCAGGCCCCAAGCCCAGAGCAGAGAGACACTCACTGCACGGCAGCGGCTCAACTCCTTTTCCAGAGCTTTGATTGTTGGCACACAGGTGATTTGGGCTTCCTGGGTCCTGTACAGTGGGAAAAGGGACAGACAGAGAGCAGGGTGAGCCCCAAGCCACCTGTCCTCCCATGTCAGGCAGCTGTGCCTGACAACTACCACAGCCACAGGGGCAGCTCTTCCCAGCTGAGCAGCTGTGCTGCCCAGGGTGACTGCTGCAGGAGCATCCATCTCCCGCAGCAGCAGCAGCAGCACCACCACTTACCCCTGTAATGTGCGCAGCCAAAGCTCCTTCAGCGCCTGGGACCTGCGGACAGAGAGCAGAAGCAGCGTCAGGCCCCGCTGCCCCCCGGCCCCTGGGCAGACTCGCGCGCCCGCACAGCCCTGCCCCTTGGCCAGGGACGCAAGGGCAGGACAAAGGTCCGTGCTGGGGACAGGACAGAGGTGCTGCCCTAGCCCTGGCTCTCTTGGAGGTGCCAGAGCAGTGACTTTCTCCCTTCCCTTCTGGCAAACAAAAGGTGGCCAGGGCACACAGGCCACTCTGTACCCAGGCTCTTCATAGAGGCCAGAGCCCATGGCAAGGGTGGCCAATCCCTCCTGCATCCCATGCTGGGAGCCCCTCCTGCCCTGCCAGGGCATGTGGCACCAGGACTCACCCAAACGTGGCAATGCAGGAGCCGCTGGGCCACATGAGGAC
>NW_026631273.1:0-1216 GCF_030028575.1 Malurus melanocephalus
TTTTTTTTGTGTTGTTGTTATTTTGTCTTAATATGTAGTCTAAATGCAATATGATGTTTGGCAAGCCAGCTCTTCCTCTGGGAAATCCATTCAAATAGTAAGAATAGCCATGTCTAAAATGGGACTTTTGGRAAAAGAAAGATGATCTTATTCATGACTTCTTTGTACAGGAAAAGAAGCAATCAGAAATAATAGGTTTTTTTTTTTCAACAGAGAAATTCTCTCAATCAAAAAGTAAAAAAAATATAATGGGTGGGTTAAAGGGCCCAGGGCCTGCCTTTACTGCTTTTAGTCACATAAGTAGTTCCATTGAGTAGGTGTTGTGGTTTAGAATGCTGGCCAAAAGCCAGGCACCCACAACACCTGCTCACTCGCTCTCTCCCACCACCACTGGGTAGAGAAAAGCAAAGAAAAAAAAATTAACAAAAGAGTTCATGAGTTGAGGTGAGGAGCAGGGAGGAAACGCTTGATGGACAAAASAGGCACTATTTAAATTATAAAGTGAATTTATTACTARCAAAGTCAGAGGAGGAGAATGAGAAATAAAATACAAACCTAAAAGACACCGATCTTCTCCCCACTCCCTCCCCACTTCCCACCAACAGTACAACGCAGTGGGATGAACAGGGTGTGTGGTCTGTCAATTCAGGGTTGGTCAGTTCAGGGTGTGGTGTTGGTCAATTCGGGGTGTGGGGTTGGTCAGTTCAGGGTGTGGGGTTGGTCAGTTCATCACCGGATCGATGTGTGGCTGCTGAAGGAGAAGAGTCCTTCCCTTGCGTTGCCGTGGGGTCCCTCCCACGGGAGACAGTTCTCGGTGAACCTCTCCRGCGTSGTTCCACTCTCACGAGCAGCAGTCCACACACATCTGCTGCATCATGAGTCCCCCCATGGGCAGACAGTTGTCCCAAAATTGCTGCACCATGGGGTCCCTTGTCCCCTGGGTGCAGTCCCAAGGCCAGGCTGTTCCATCTCGGGAGCAAGGCCTCTCTCTCCATGGCTCTCCTGCTGGACACAGCCCCTTCTCGGCATCTGCCCGCTCCGGCGTGGGGACCTCCCTCCTCCACGGGCTGCGGGTGGATCTCTGCACCCTCTGTGGACCCCATGGGCTGCAGGGGACACCTGTGTCACCATGGTCACCATGGGCTGCAGGGGCACAGCCTGCTTCACCATGGTCACCACGGGCTGCAGGGGGACAGCCTGCTCCACCATGGTCACC
>NW_026631274.1:0-1197 GCF_030028575.1 Malurus melanocephalus
CCAAAGCCTTTGTGTGGTGTCCAAAAGAACCCTTTCAAACTGTTCCCTGTGATTCAGTCTTGTTGTGCTTTTGGAGCTGAATTCCTTTTTTTTTTCTAATTTTTTCATCCATAATTTGATTATTACTGGTTAACTCTTGCAAAAGCAAAGAATTACAGGCTAAAAAACTTCAAATGAATTTTTTGGAGCTTTCCATTTGGGATACTCATGGAACAGAGAATTAGGAGCTGCTATTTAGTTATTTTCTATTCAAAGGRGATCTTCATCAATTAAACCTCTTGTAGATATTTGGATGAACGATGAAGTTTGTAGAGTTTATCCCAGATCATAAAAAAAGATAAAGGAAGAAAACCTATAAAATCAACTATCCCAGGGTGGATAAGCAAAAATGGCAAGCACTTAAATTTTCTTTTAATAAACTATTTAGCAATATTTATTTAATGATTGCCCAATTCTGCTGCTGTAACACTCTTTAATAACTCATAAAGTGAATTTTATAGCAGCCATGAGATTTAATGTCATCACAGTGGAAGGAAAATCTATCTTGACATGAAGCTTCAGAAAGCAATGGGAAAAATGAAGGGAAAAAATGAAGCTGAAGTTGCCGGATGGGGAAAAATATTTTTTTTTATTGAGGTAAATGCTTTCTATCACCTTCTTTGTCTGTGTGCTGGAGCCAGGCAGCTATTATATGCAATTTGAGTCTGTCAGTTGAAGAGTGTGATGCATATTAGAGTGGGTAAAAGTAGTTGTGAGCAAGTTAAATTTAGCCCTTATTACCTGCATTATGTTAATGCCTCTGGGTGCTACCAGAGTGGAATTGGTGGTGATAGACACTGAACACGCACCCAGCAAGGCAGGAGCCATTCAGGGCATGGACTGAATCAAAATAGACAAGAMAGGAAAAGGGTAGGAGGCTTGGAGATGAAAGCAGAGGAAAATAAAGAACGGCAGAGCCAAGGGAAAAAACGGCTTATGAGGTTTTTGGGTTGTTTTTTTTTTTTTTATGGGCAAAAATATATTTCATCTATAAGTGAACATTTGTCAAAGCCATAAAATGTTTTCAGGAGCGATATTCTCCCCTGGGCGTGTGCAGGGGATAGCAGTTAGCACGGAGCCAGGTTAAATCTCACCTTCAAGGATTAAAARACTCAGATCTTTGCTCTCCTAAAGAGTGACCTGATGACCAAACTGCTG
>NW_026631275.1:0-1226 GCF_030028575.1 Malurus melanocephalus
TGTTTTTAGGGTGTTTTTCCCATTTTCCCGGTGTTTTTAGGTTGTTAATCCCCTTTCCCAGTGTTTTTAGGGTGTCAATCCATCCCTGCCCCTTTCCCGATGTTTTTAGGGTTTTAATCCCATTTTCCCGGTGTTTTTAGGGTGTCAATCCCCTTTCCCGATGTTTTTTTTAGGGTGTTTTTCCCCTTTCCCGATGTTTTAAGGTGTTTTTTCCCCTTTCCCGGTGTTTTTAAGGTGTTAATCCCATTTTCCCGGTGTTTTTAGGGTGTTAATCCCCTTTCCCCATATTTTTAGGTTTTTAATCCCATTTTCCCGGTGTCTTTTGGGTGTTTTCCCCCTTTCCCAGTGTTTTTAGGTTGTTAATCCCATTTTCCCAATATTTTTAGGTTTTAAATCCCATTTCCCGATATTTTTAGGTTTTTAATCCCATTTTCCCGGTGTTTTTAGGTTGTTAATCCCATTTCCCGATATTTTTTAGGGGTTTTTTCCCCTTTCCCGATATTTTTAGGTTATTAATTCCCATTTTCCCGGTGTTTTAGGATCGTTTTCCGGGTGTTCTCTACGAGGACGCGGCCGCCGAGGGTCTCAGCACTTTGGGTTACTCCGCCCCCGGGACCGAATACGTTTATCTGCACCTCTCTCTTCCGGTAAATTCCAACAAAAAAAAAATTATAATTTTTAAAAAATTATATTTTTTTATATTTATTATTTTAAAAAAATATTTCCTTTTTTTATAACAAATTATTGATCTAATTTTTTTTACAGGAAATTTTACAAATTTTGCAAATTTTTTGGTCTCATAAAAGAAAATTAAATTCAAATTTTCAGCTGTTTTCCTACCCAAATATTTCCTTTTTTTTAAAAACTAATTTTTTTGTCATAAAAAAAAATTAAATTCAAATTTTCCACTGTTTTTCCACCCAAATATTTCCTTTTTTTGTAACAAATTATTGGTCTCATAAAAAAAATAAATTCAAATTTTCAGCTGTTTCTGTATCCAAATATTTCAATTTTTTTTTACAACAAATTTTTGGTCTCATAAAAAACATTAAATTTTAATTTTCAACATTTTTCTACCCAAATATTTCCTTTTTTTTTTTATTTTACAACAAATTCTTGGTCTGTTAAAAAAAAATTATATTCAAAACTCATCCTGAGTTCTTCTGAGCTTTCCCCTCTTTCTTTAGGAATTCCATCCTCAATTCCCCTGAACTTTTTCCTATTTT
>NW_026631276.1:0-1214 GCF_030028575.1 Malurus melanocephalus
TCCCTCAGGTGGCTCATACTAGTTGGCATGAACAGAGACAAAATTGAAGAAAATCACAAAGTCCTTTGAAAAAAAGAAAATAAGTAAAAATCAGTCCAGTTAGAAGTGCAGCAAATGGGAATTATTCAGAGGATCTCACAGAAAATGTGAGACAGGACTGGAAGGGTACATAACAACCTCTGTATTCACACTGAAATAAACCCAGCCTAACTGAGCTCTTGGATGAAATGATTGCTGAAAAAAACCAGAGAGATGCTCTGAGTTTCCGTCGTTGGAGATATCAAACCCTCAAATGCACTAAGTCCTGATCAACCTGATCAGAGGATGGAGATAGCTGTGTTGTGAGTCCAGGGTGGGACGGGATGACTGCCTGAGATCCCCATCAACCAAAGCTATTCTGTGAATGTGCTCCTCAAAATCGTTCTACACTGCTGTRGAAATGAGAAGGGACAATTTGTGCAGAAGAAAACTCYCYCTTCCCTCTCTAGTCCAGTCTTTTAMAATTAACTTGGGCAAAGTTACCTTCATCAGTGAGCACTGTTCCAGGTCAGGATTAAACTGTGCTTTCTCCTTTRAATGGCATACCAASGAAGAACTTCAGCTCTGAAACTGGCTGTGACTGAGAAACAACTGTCCTTTTCCTAAGCATTGTACCTCTGCTTCCTTGTCATTGTCCCTCTACTTTCTTGTCAAACAACTTTCTCTTGAACAGGAGGGAAAAACTGCAGAAAAAAAGAGAGCATTCTAATGTGAAGGTACTGAGGAATCTTCAAAAAGCAGGAAACTCTCTGTTCATTTTTAGCATGTGATACAAAGCTGATGGAGATCTCAAGCCTGATTTTCATGAGGACAACCAAGTTTAAATACAGAAGCATTCACTAGCAGGAGAAGAGAAATAGGTGAATAGCCCAACATCCAGGAAAGCCTTCTAGCTAACTGGATAGATCAGAGGTAATTAATCTGAAATATCATATTTAAATTAAAGCAAGCATTAATAAAATATCAACATATTTAAAAAGAATATGTTCAGGTATTTCTTTACATTATTTCAAACAGCAGAGAGATGAAGCAAAGGGCAGTGTGAGAGGAGTTCTTTTTCAGTAGAAATAGCTGATGGGATAGACCTATAAGGAACTATGGAATCATAGTGAATATGAGCCATGTGTGTATAGATGGCCAAGAAGAGCCATGGTATCCTGGCTTGTATCAGAAAC
>NW_026631277.1:0-1214 GCF_030028575.1 Malurus melanocephalus
AGAAGGGCTGCATCTAGGATACTTGACATGGAAGAAGCCAGTCACAAGATATCTCCAGGTGGAAGGTGTGGAGGCATGACCTGGTATGTATAAATAAGGTAGAAAGTCTGTAATGGATATGTGCCTCAAGATCTTTTTTCCTTTATTTCAAATTAGAGCTACTGCTACTCTTAGGAGTGCAGAGTTGCAGTCGTCACTGTTCTCAATGTACTGTGAATTCATTGCCAATGTCAACATTGCAAGAGCTGTAAAATTAGCAGAAGAATAAAGTCCACTGCAAGAAATGTATAAGTGACCAAGCTTCTTCCTGTCTTTTCAGTCTGTCTGAATAGAACAAAAATATTGTCATCACACAATTTTCAGACAACCACAGAAGGTGAAAGGATTCTCTGGAAGTCATCTGGTGCAAGCTCCTTTTCATCTTTCCAATGTTAGATTAGTTCAGCTACGGCTACATCATTCCAAGTCTTGGAAAGCTGCAAGATGGGCATTCTCCACCTCTGAAACTGGTTCACTGCTGCACTATGATGCTCACAAGGAAGTTTTTACCTACCTTCTCTCTTAACATGCCAATGTGTTGCTTGCTGCCATTGCTGCTTGCAATCTGGTTTGGGAAACAAAGCTGTAATGTGCATACTCAAAGCAGTAATGTGGTGAATGATTTTCCTTAGTCTGTGGTCTGTGAACTGTCAACTGAGTCTTTGTCCTAGGTCAGGAGGGATGATGTGCTGAGCTGAACAGAAACTCAGATTGCAACGTCCAATATTGTTCATCAAAAACGTGGTAAGATCTGGAGAAGCTCACCAGGCATACAGATCGACTGGTTAGTAGTAGATTTCTTTACAATATGTTCTCTTGGCCCCAGGGGTATTTCTGATGTGTGATGTAACGATCAGATA
Organism: Malurus melanocephalus; assembly: GCF_030028575.1. NCBI lineage: Eukaryota > Metazoa > Chordata > Aves > Passeriformes > Maluridae > Malurus > Malurus melanocephalus. Next base: position 900 of record NW_026631277.1, read on the forward strand.
AGTATGAGATTTTCTTTCTAACCAAAGAATATGTCATGAGTTTTCCTCACACCAAATTTTAATATCTTTAATGCACTAATTCATAAGCTGAATTGAGAGTGCAAAGCACCATATGGACATATAACAGGGACATCTTGAAAATCAGTGATTATACCTTTGCACAGACAGATTGAGATTTAATGTCGATGGGGATCAGTTTGAAGTGTCCTGTAGAACATCTATGTTTTGTAGGACTCATGCTTATGACATTCCTAGAATCAAAGGGGGAAATAATGTGTTTGTTTGTAATTCCCATATGCTTATTTTATGGGGTAA
>NW_026631278.1:0-1219 GCF_030028575.1 Malurus melanocephalus
AGAAGAAGATTCCATGACTCATACACTAATGAAATATGTCTGTTTTGAAATATAAATAAATAAATAAATAAATAAAATTATTTTTTTTAAAAAAAACCTTTCCTTATCCCAAACCTTAATCAGAACAGAGTTTTCCTTCCCTTGCCTGTGGTTTCTGCTTTGTCCCGGGATCAAAGAACAGTGACCATCATTAAGGAAAATAAAAACCCCAAACATCTGCCTGCCCAATATTTACAGGACAACCCAAACTGGACAACCAAAGCAATCCCAAGGCTGAACAATTCCATGTTTTCACGGAATCACCGAGTGGGTGAGGCTGGAAGGGACCTCTGGAGATCATCAGATCCAAATCCCTGGCTCAAGATGTTATGTGGGAAAGGCTCTTTAATTCCACCCTCCCAAAGTCCTAAGGAAAATCCTTTTTTTTCTATAGGTTTCCATTACCTTTGAACTAAATGGAGCCACATCCTTAAGGATAAATCAGGAGTCAGCTGGTTAAAGCTTTAAACTCATTTAATCAGCTTTTTGATGCTTTAAATTGTGTGGAATGAACTCTTCTGGAATAATATCTCTAATATTCATTGGGAAAATTATCTTCTCTCTTCTGCTGCATCTAAGCTGCTCACAGGGTTTTCCTATAAAACCAGTCTGGGAGAGTTGGGATTGTTCAGCCTGGAGAAGGGAAGGCTTTGGGGAAACCTCAGGGCCCCTTCCAGAACCTAAAGGGGCTCCAGGAGAGCTGGAGAGGGACTGGGGACAAGGGATGGAGGGACAGGAYACAGGGAATGGCCTTGAGCCRTGGAGRAGGGAGGGKTTAGATGRGATATTAGGAAGAAATTCCCTGTTTCAAGTGGGAATAATGTGTTCTCTATGAACATTTGGGCATCATGTTTTCAAGGACAGCAGTTCTCTCTGCACATGGAATTGTGCAGGAAGATCCTACAAAGAATCCCTGACTTGACCCTGATCCAACTGCTGGAATTCTCCTCAGGAATCCCATCTGGAAATCCTGTTGGAAGATTAAGGCAAAGAAGAGGTCGGGTATCTCAGCCTTATCTGTGCCAGCTTTCTCCCAGTCACCCATCTCACCCAGAAACCAGCACAAAATTTCCTTGGCCAGAAATTATTTCTATTTCTATTTCTATTTCTATTTCTATTTCTATTTCTATTTCTATTTCTATTTCTATTTCTATTTCTATTTCTATTTCTATTTCTATTT
>NW_026631279.1:0-1223 GCF_030028575.1 Malurus melanocephalus
GGGGTCATTTTTGGGGTCAAACTGAGCCAATTTGGGGCCGTTTTTGGTGCCATTTTTGGGGTGAAACCGACCCAATTTGGGGACATTTTTGGGGTCAAACCAATCCATTTTTGGGGCCATTTTTGGGGTCAAACTGAGCCAATTTGGGGTAATTTTTGGTGCCATTTTTGGGGTCAAACCGACCCATTTTGTGGCCATTTTTGGGGCCATTTTTGGGGTCAAACTGAGCCAGTTTGGGGCTATCTTTGGGGTTAAACCGACCCAGTTTGGGACAATTTTTGGGGCCATTTTTGGGATCAAAATGACAACTTTTAGGGTACATCCCATCCCTGTTACTTTGGTGCCATTTGGTGACACTTTGGTGCCATTTTGGGGCCATTTTGGTGACATTTGGTGACACTCTGGTGACATTTGGTGACCTTGGATGACATTTCGTGCCATTTTGGGGGCATTTTTGGGATCAAACCAACCCAATTTGCTGCCATTTTTAGGGCCAAACGGACAATTTTTGGGTCCATCCCATCCCCGATGACATTCCGGTGACATTTTGGTGACATTTGGTGACATTTGGCGCCATTTTGGAGCCATTTGGTGACATTTGGTGCCATTTTTGGGATCAAACCGACCCAATTTGGGGCTATTTTGGTGCCATTTTTGGGGTCAAACTGAGGCTGTTTGGGGCCGTTTTTGGGGTCAAACCGACTCAGTTTGGGGCCAATTTGGGGGTCATTTTTGGGGCCAAACTGACCCTTTTTGGGGCCATTTTTGGGGTCAAACTGAGCCGATTTGGGGCCATTTTTGGGGTCAAACCAAAGCAGTTTGGGGCCATTTTTGGGGTCAAATCATTCCTCTCACTTTGGTACCATTTGGTGCCATTTTGGTGCCATTCTGGTGCCATTTGGTGACATTTTGGTGCCATTTGGTGCCATTTTGATGATATTTGGTCACATTTTGGTGCCATTTGGTGCCATTTTGATGACATTTCGGTGACATTTTGTGCCATTTTGGGCCCATTTGGGGCCATTTTGGTGCCATTTTGGGCCCATTTGGGGCCATTTTGGTGACATTTCGTGACACTCTGGTGACATTTGGTGCCATTTGGTGACATTTGGTGACATTTCGATGCCATTCCGGTGTCCCCGCAGGTGACCCCGCCTCGTTCGTGGTGGCGCTGTCGCGGCGGCTCCCGGGGTTCCGCTGTCCCCAGGAGTGGCTGCAGCGGC
>NW_026631280.1:0-1211 GCF_030028575.1 Malurus melanocephalus
AGAGAGGACTTCTTTTCAGCTAGGATTTTCAGGGTGTCGCGGTTTGGAATGCTGGCCAAAAGCCAGGCACCCACAACACCTGCTCATTCACTCTCCCCCACCACCACACCGGGTAGAGAAGAGCGAAGGGGGGAAAAAACAAACTAACAAAAGGTTCATGGGTTGAGATAAGGAACAGGGAGGAAAACACTTGATGGACAAAACAGGCACAACTTAAATAATCAAGTAAATTTATTACTAACAGAGGAGGAGAATGAGAAATAAATTACAACCCTCAAAGACACCGATCTTCTCCCCACTCCCTCCCCCCTTCCYACATACAACAAAGCAGCAGGAAYGRAACWGGGTGTRGGGTTGRTCAGYTCATCACCGGATCCTCTGTGACAGCTGAGGGAGAAGATTCCTTCCCTTGCGATGCCGTGGGGTCCCTCCCACGGGAGACAGTTCTCCATGAACCTCTCCGGCATGGCTCCACTCTCACGAGCAGCAGGCCACACACATCTGCTGCTGCGTGAGTCCCCCCCACGGGCAAACAGTCATCTCAAAACTGTTGCACCGTGGGCTCTCTTGTCCACTGGGTACAGTCAGAAAGCCAGGCTGTTCCATATCGGGAGCAAGGCCTCTCTCTCCATGGGTCTTCTGCTGGACACAGCCCCCTTCCCATGTCCGCCCGCTCCAGCATGGGGACCTCCCTCCTCCACGGGCTGCGGGTGGATCTCTGCACCCTCTGTGGACCCCATGGGCTGCAGGGGGACAGCCTGCTCCACCATGGTCATCACCACGGTCCGCAAAGGAATCCCAGCTCCGGCGCCTGGAGCAGCTCCTCCCCCTCCTGCACTGACCTTGGTGTCTGCATCCTTCACATATTTCTCAGCCTCCTCCACTGGCAAAACTACTCTGAGTGCTCTTYGTTTTGATTTCTTCTTAAATATGTTTTCACAGAGGCGTAACCACTATCTTYAATTGGCCCAGGTTTGGTCAGTGGCATGTCCATCATCCTCAGAGCCAACWGCAATTGGCTCTGCTGGACATGGTGGAAGCCTCCAGAAGCTTCTCACAGGCGCCATCTTTTTGGCCCCCCCACCTCCAAAAACTGGGCCAAGTAAAACGACCACACAGGGGTAGATCAGCCAGGGTTTGAAGAGCGCTCCATTGATCACAGCTTGATTATTCTGTTTTAGAGCAGTGATTTTAACAGTTCCTGAGCTACT
>NW_026631281.1:0-1161 GCF_030028575.1 Malurus melanocephalus
TGCCAGGCTACGTGCAGTGATGCTTCACTCACATGGCGCAGCAAATTCCTGCTGCCATGTCTTTGTATTAGTAACCTGGAACAGATTTTCTTTTTCTCTTACACTGTTCAATCCAATTTTAAGAACCTGTATAACATTAAACCATCTGCAGAACCCTGTATCAAGGCATCTCACAGCAGCATTGATCAGAGGGATGGAAATTCAGCATGAAGAAAAACTAAACAGGCTGTGACTCTCTGGTCTGGGTGAAAGATGACTGAGAGAGAGCATGACACAGGGCTGCAGAAGATGACAATCAACTGGTTATTGTGGAAGATAACTGAAAATGAAGGTATTGGAAAAAGGCTAAAGAGCCTGAGCACATGAAGAGGAGATGGATGCCAGTGAAGTCCTCCTGCCAGTGCCTGACACTCTGTAATCATCCAAGGTGGCAACAGGCACTGTTCATGGTTGCTTTGCCAGGAAACATGAGCCAGGACATACACTGACCTGTTGGACTCATGAAAGAAAGGGGTGCAAAACGCTTTTGTGAGTCAGGTTTTACCCCTAGACCAAAACCAGTTTCTCCAAATGTGCTTTGGGATTTAGAAGAAAATGACTGATTTTTTTTTTTTTTTTTTTTTTTTTTTTTTTTTTTTTTTTCAGTGGAATAATGCAGCTGGTAGAGGGAGTCCTGGTTTTTTCAGTGAAGACTCAGACTCTGTGACCCCAAGCTCCAACCAGGACATTGGCTGTAATGGCAGGGTAACCTGTAATGGCAGGAGAGCAGGTAGCAGAGTGTGAAGGTGGAAAAACCCAGTGGGAGATGAGTGTCCTGGGGTAGGAGTCAAAGATTTCCCATATGCTTAAAGAGTCAAAGGTGTCTGAACAACTGAGTTCCTGTTCTCTGTCATGTCTAGCCTGGTTCCTTCAGCACCAGAGGAAGAAAAGATCACATAGAGGAAAAAAAGATCCCATACCTCTGTCTCTTGGAGAGTGTTGCCACAACCAAGAGTCTTATCTCTAATTCCTCTGTGTACATTTTCAATCGGGAAAATCTGCCAACCAGGAGACTGCAGATGCAGGGTAAGGATGGCAGACACCCTGGCATTTCTAGATGATTTGCCAAGAGATGTCACTGCCAGCTAGCAACATGTCACACTTGATGCACACTATAGGGTC
>NW_026631282.1:0-1158 GCF_030028575.1 Malurus melanocephalus
GATTCCCTCTGGAGCACTCGCCTGTGCTGGCAGGACCTTGCTTGGCCAGAAACTTCAATTTGTGGGTGCTGTCTCTGCAGAGCGGGGCAGGAAAGCCCTAAAACACCCGGGCTGGAACAGATTCCTCCTGAGGAGATGCTGAGGCACTGGGACAGGCTCCTCTGAGGCTGCTCCATCCCTGGAGGGTCCCAGGCCAGGCTGGACATTGGGGCACCCTGGGACAGTGGGAGAGGTCCCTCCATGGCACGGGTGGGATGGGTTTAGGGTTTTAGGGTCCYTCCCAAAGGCTGTGATCCCATGGAAATGCCCCTCACTCGGGGTTACAAACAGGGAGATCCACACAGAGCAGTTTGGATGTGCTGCCTTTCCTCCCCCAGGATCCTGATTTCCTGCCTGGCAGAAATGCTCATTCCCAGCAGCGCTGTGTGTGCTGCCTCRCCCTGCTGCTCCTGGGCTGCAGAAATGTTTGTGATGGATGATTTCATGATCTCTGAGCTGATGAGGGGCAGTGTCAGTGGCTGTGGCCGGAGGTCAGTGTCCATCTCCTGCTGTGGCCGTGCAATCAAACACCACCTCCTCTGCCCAGAGCTCCAAAAGGTTAAAAAGAACAAAAAACACTCAAGCTTTTCTGGGTTTTAATCATTTTTTCCTTAGAACGTTTGTACCTTTCAAACCAATGCTAATTACACTTTTTTTTTTAATGGGCAGCATTTTATCAATACAGACAGCTGGGACTGGGACACCAATTAAAGTCAGSGAGAGAACTCCAGCAGCAGCAGAACACCTGTTATTTATTCCAAAATTATGACATCAACTTAATTGCAACTTTCCAATCCATTTTCCCCCCAATTAATCTCAAGTGCTCCATCCTTAGGAGGAGTTTTGCCGTGATACAGCAAGTCAATAACCTGTTTGCTGACCCTCTGCTAAACTGCTAATGACTTTTTTTTTTTTTCTTTTTTTTTGTTTATCTCCATTTTAATTGATGCTGGACACAGGTTAGGGAGTTGGAAGCAAAGCTGTGCTCTGCCTTTTGGGCCGTCTGGTTGAGCTTTGAATTACGAGAAGAAGAGTGGCTGGGATGGCTGGAAATGGAGATATCACAGGGGAAGGGAGCAGAAGGGGGGCAGGGACCCCTCAGCTTGGCCTGGGGGCTCT
>NW_026631283.1:0-1231 GCF_030028575.1 Malurus melanocephalus
GATTTTGGGAAAATTTGGGGGGATTTTGGGGCAATTTGAGGGGATTTTGAGGGGATTTTGGGGAGTTTTTGGGGAATTTTGGGAGGATTTGGGGAGCTTTGGGGAGAATTTGGGATTTTGAGTGAATGTCGGCTGTCCCCGCCCCTCCCCCACCCCCCCAGGAGCTCCCGCGGTTGGGGGAGGGGCAGAGGAAGCTCCGCCCATTGCCCCGCCCCTGCGAGACCCCCGAGGAGACCCCGGAGACTCCGCCGGAGACTCCGCCCAGCACTCGGGCCACGCCCCCTGTCCGGGCCACGCCCACCGCTCGGGAGAGGTGAGGGAGGGGGCGGGGCCACACCTGAGGGGGCGGGGCTCACCGGAAGGGGCGGGGCCGCACATGAGGGGGCGGGACACACATGAGGGGGCGGGGCTCACCCGAGTGGGCGGGGCTCACCTGAGGGGGCGGGGCCACACCTGAGGGGGCGGGGCTCACCTGAAGTGGGCGGGGCTCACCTGAAGTGGGCGGGGCTCACCTGTCCCAGGTGTTTTTGGGGGTTTTTTTTGTGCCTCAGTTTCCCTCTCTCCCCTCCCCCTCCCCCCTCAGGTTCCGGGGTCCCCTCCCCCCCCCGTCGGGACACCAGTACGGACCAGTATAAACCAGTGTGAACCAGTATAAACCAGTACAAACCAGTATAAACCAGTGTGAACCGGTGTGAACCAGTACGGACCGGTATAAACCAGTATAAACCAGTGTGGAGTAGTATGAACCAGTATAAACCAGTTTGGATGAGTGTGAACCAGTACGGACCAGTTTAAACCAGTATAAACCAGTGTGAACCAGTATGGACCAGTGTGGACCAGTATAAACCAGTATGCAGTGGTATAAACCAGTAAAAACCAGTTTGGACCAGTACGGACCAGTATGGACCTCTATGAACCAGTATAAACCAGTGTGAATCATTATAAACCAGTATGAACCAGTATGGACCAGTATGAACCAGCATGGACTGCTGTGAACCAGTAAAAACCAGAATAAACCAGTATGAACCAGTATGGATGAGTGTCAACCAGTACGGACCAGTATAATCCAGTGTGAACCAGTAAAAACCAGTACAGACCAGTATAAACCGGTGCAGACCAGTATGGACCAGTATGGCACCGGCACGATCCCAGTCCATTCCCAGTCCATCCCAGTCCATTCCAGTCCATCCCAGTCCATCCCAATCCATTCCCAGTCCATCCCAGTCCATCC
>NW_026631284.1:0-1223 GCF_030028575.1 Malurus melanocephalus
ATCAAGTGTATTCAAGACTATGAAAGGGCTGCAAAGTAAAGCATATTGAAATCATCATGAAACTGCAGCTTACACCTGATTTCCTGAACTGTTCCCAAACACAGGGAGGAAAAATTCCTACTACACTTGCAGAGYTCCATGGCTACAGGACACTGCTCAGCCCAGCAGCAGAATTGCAGTGAAAGTTCATGAGTTCCAAGCCCGAGCTGCCCTTGCTGGACCATGCATGGTGATGACAATAAAAAATAAAAAATTATAGAAACTTTGCCAGCCTGGAAGTTGTCCTCAGCTTCACCAACCCACAGAAATTGACATTGAAGAAATCGTCAGTTTTCTGATTTGAAAAGTGAATATGATTCAGTTCAAGTTCCTGAGWAGGTTTATCTGTTTCACTGTAGTCAAAGCATTTTTGATTGGAGAGAGTCAGAGATTAACAAGATTTATCAAGAAGAGGCTGAGAAATCAGTGTTGAAACCCTTGAGTGCACAGGCAAACTTCTGTTCTGCAATAAATGAACTTCTAAAAGTTGCCTTGTATACTGCCATGTTGACKCTTAAACCCATTTTCAGATCTTTTCCTGGAAAAGATTAAGTATGTTTTAATCTGTTTCTAAAATTTCTAGCTTTTTCTAAGATAAAATTTGKATTTTGATACCTCACATGTTGACATGGAATTAGTGCATTTTACTTTCAAATCCTAGTAGGGAAGATAAAATTCTGGAAGACACCGCAGATCCTAGTTTTTGCTACAGATATGGGTAAGCATCTTGTAATGAGTATTAGCAGGATGATAGTGCTGAATAAATGAGAAGGTACTTCATAAAATATAAAAGAAAGACTCTACTTTTGCACGTCTATGCCTCTATATGATCAAATTTTAGCTTTTCCAGTGGTAATTGTTCGCAGTTACACTTTGAAATTTTCATGGTCTGTCTCTGAAATGGGTTAAAAAGGCCAGATACAATGAGTGCAACTTTGGAAAAAGCAAGTCATAATRCAATGTCATTTCAGGACATCCACTAAAGCAAGGAGAACTAAAGGAAAAATCAGAACGAGAGACTGATTATCCAGGCAGAATAGGCAGTAATGTCTGTTTGTTTTGTGTTAAACCACTACCAGTTTTCAGACATTTGAAATCATCTTTTGGTCTACACAGGCAGATGCAGAAGGAGCAATCTGCACTTTCTAATAGCATTTTCTAATATAAATTTTTGGGCAGTGCTT
>NW_026631285.1:0-1274 GCF_030028575.1 Malurus melanocephalus
GAGGACTCACCAGCGAGGCCGAGGGTCTGGGCTGGAAGGGAGAAGGGACAGGGCTGGCTGGGGGTGGCACTGTGGGGACAGCGGCACCCGGGGGATGGGATGTGGGACTGTCCCCAAACTGTCCCTGTGGGGATACTGGGGTGGCACAGAGATCTTGGGGATGGGGACACAGAGGCCACCCCAGGCTGAGGCAGGACGTGGGGACACTTTGGACACGCCAGGCATGGGGACATCACCGTGCTGCCACAGGTGCTGCCCCAGCCCCGTGATGCCTCTCCCCACAGCTCACCCCCATTCCTGTCCCCATGTCACCCCATGACCCCGGTCACACTGGGGGTGCACCCATGCTCTGCTACCATTGGGGACCTCAGGGGACCCCGCAGCCCCCTGTGCCCCCTCCCCACCACTCTCTGCCCCACCGGGGCACTCACCCCACAGGAGCAGAGCCACCTTCCCGACCATCCCGCTGTCCCCTGCCATCCGGGCTGGCTGTCACACGCTGCTGTGGCCACCTGTCCCCTGGGTGGCAGCTCTTCAGTCAGAGAGGAAGGAAACGAGCTCATGTCCTGTCCGCGTGTGTAGGTGGCCCTTGGTGGGCAGGGTGGGGACAGGTTGGCCACAAACTAGGGAGAGTGTGGGGACAGGGTGGGGACATGTTAGGACACGGTGGGACATGGTGGGGACATTAGGTTAACACGAATTGGGGCCTCAGTGGGTGTGGAGAGCCAAAGAGGGGGTACCAGGGTTTGGGGGACATAAGGAATTGGGGCCCCATTGTTGGTTCCCAGGGGAATTGTGGTCCCAGCCATGGGCAGGGGCTGAGTGGGCACGTGGGTGGCAGCTCCTTCCCTGGGTACCTCCGATTTTAGGGTGACCCAGGGCCCAACACAGGCCCTTCAGGGTGCTCATTGCCTGGAGGTCACCCCACGTCGATTCCGAGGGGCTCTGGATGTGTTCCCCCCTCTTCCCCAGTCGCTTTTTCCTTTTTATTTCCATTTCTTTAATTTCTCCTTTCAATTCCTCCCGGCCCAGTGTGCTCCCTGCAGCGCCCCCAGCTGGCCGAGATCACAGCTGCACCAAATATGGGAAAAGCGCTGAGAGTGTGAGAAATTCTGGTTTTGTGCTGTTTCTTTTCTGTTCTGTTTATTTTCTAGGGGTATAACTTTACTCATTTATTTATTTATTTATTTATTTATTTATTTATTTATTTATTTATTTATTTATTTATTTATTTATTTATTAGTTTCTGTGCAATCGGGAGCCACTCGGGGTAG
>NW_026631286.1:0-1187 GCF_030028575.1 Malurus melanocephalus
AGGGGAAGGACACCGGGGGGGGGGAACGGGGACCCCCAGCGACCTCGGTCAGGGCCGGGGGACATCGGGAGGGTCCCGGGGACACCGGGGGGTCCCGGCGACAGAGGACAGGGCGGGGGGACATCGGGAGGGGCTTAGGGACACCGGGAAATGCAGAGGAGGGACGTCGGGGGGGTTCTGGGGACATCGGGAAGGGTCCCGGGACACCGGGAAATGCAGGAGAGGGACATCTGGGGGGTTCTGGGGACACCGGGGGAGTCCTGGGGACACTGGGAAATGCGGGAATGACATCGGGAAGGTCCTGGGGACACCGGGGGAACCCTGGGGACACTGGGCAATACCGGCGGGACATCGAGAGGGGTCTCGGGGACACTGGGGGAGTCCTGGGGACATCGGAGGTGTCCCGGCGACATCGGGAAATGCTGGAGAGGGACATTGAAGAGGTCCTGGGGACATCGGGGGGTCCTGGGGACATCGGGAAATGCAGGGGAAGGACATCTGGGGGGTTCTGGGGACATCGGAAAGGTCCTGGGGACATCGGGGATGTCCCGGCGACATCGGGAAATGCGGGAGAGGGACATTGGAGCGGTCCTGGGGACATCGGGGTGTCCTGGGGACACCGGGAAATGCAGGGGAGGGACATCTGGGGGATTCTGGGGACATCGGGGGAGTCCTGGGGACATCGGAGGTGTCCCGGCGACATCGGGAAATGCGGGAGAGGGACATTGGAGCGGTCCTGGGGACATCGGGAAATGCAGGGGAAGGACACCGGGGGGGTTCTGGGGACATCGGGAAGGTCCTGGGGACATCGGGGGAGCGGGGCTGGGGATGCTTTTGGGGTCCCTAGACCTGTTTTGGGGATCCCGTGAGGATTTGGGGGGGATGTTAAACACCTGTGAGTTTTGGGGTGAAACTGGGAGGTTTAAGGTTTTTTTTTTTCTTCCCGCAGAAGCCCCTCCGGACCCCTCGGAGGAATTCGGGGGGAGCCCCCCGAGCGGGGCCTCATCCTCGGGGGTGCACACGCTGCCGGCGGGGGGATCCAGCGATGGATTTTCGGGGGGCTCCTGCGCCTCCAGGGGGGGGACGGGACCCCCCCGGCGCCCCCCCAGCCCCAGCTCGGCCTCCGACTCCCTGTTCACCCCCACCTCCGGCTCCCTCATTTCGGGGGGCTCCGAGGGGCTCCCCAC
>NW_026631287.1:0-1203 GCF_030028575.1 Malurus melanocephalus
CCAGGAGATGCATTGTTCACTTTAGGAGGACTCTTCCCCAAGGTACTGTGTTCTCCTTGAGCTCCTTGCACATCTGTACTCCAGAACATCTTCCCATTAATTCATTGCCATGATCTCTTTTATTTTCTTTTTCCCTCCTGTCACACATGCCATGAAATCATGAAATGAGAGAAAGGCTGGGGATGGAAGGGACCTTTAGAGATCATCAAGTCCAACCCACGGCCATGGTCAGGGACACTTTCCACCTTAGGCCAGGTTCATCAGGCCCTGATTCATCCGATCAGACCCTGAACACTGCCCATGATGGAGCATCCACAACATCCATGGGCAGCCTGGTGCCAGGTTTCACTGGAGAAGAGGGGTAAAATTCCCTCCCTTGACCTGCTGGGCAGCCCTCTTTAGACACAGCCCAGGGTACAGAGGGGTTTCAGGGCTGCAAGCACACAGGGTCAGCTCATATCCTGTGCTTCATTCTCCAGTATCCCCCAGACCTCCACAGGGCTGCTCTCAATCCATTCATCACCTCTATTGTTTCCCCTCCAGATTGATTGGCTTGGGAGGAAAGCTCAGGGAATACCATAAAATTCCCATTTCTGGATGAGCTTTCACAACAGGGTCTTAGTTGTGACCCAGCACCTGTGGGCCAAGACCTGGCAGAAATACATAAAAAAAGAAAAATTCATATGAGGGGAATGGTTGGAAATTTTATGAAATTATGTTGAAAGAGAGTATTTGTGAGAGCAAGTAGTTCCTGAAGGAAATGCCTTGAAAGGAAAGCATCCTATCAGATGCTGAACACTTACAGGGGGCCAGTGCAGACAGCAGACAGAAGAAGGTCTGTAGGTGCAGAGTGCTCAGAATTTGTGCCCGGTGATCTTTGCAAAGTGGTCTTTTTGCAGGGCAGAAAGTCACAAGCAGCTGTGACTTACCTTCACCTGATGGGAAGAGATGGAGGAAGATCAAAGAGATCTTTCAGAATTTGCTACTTGGCAAAAAGCAATCACACTGAAGCACTTCCATGTGGACAAACCACAATTCCAAGATTCRGCTGGAGCTTGGAACTCAGAAGGTTTGTGTTTTGCAAGTGCTGTTCCTGGTAATGCTGCAACTCTGCTCTGAAGGAGCCTTCAAGAGTGGAACTGGAATAACAGAAGGGAGAAGCTCAGCTCTCAGCAGTAATTTCTGCACGCTGTTTGCTCCTGA
>NW_026631288.1:0-1188 GCF_030028575.1 Malurus melanocephalus
TTTTTAAAAAACCCAAAACACAGTCTGGTGTTGCATGGGGTGTTTACTTGGTGGAAGGAGTTATGGGAGATTTGATTCACTGTGTGTGAATGTTTTGTAAGTTTGCTAATTGTTACGACAATTATTACAAATTATCATCAGTATGCTAATAGAACAAYAAATATACTGGTACTATATTACTGGATATTGTCGGAGCACATTAACACGTGATTAATGTAATAAATGATATGTTTATTATAGTAATAATTTGCTTTTTAAAAGCTGTCGATATATCATTGTTGTAAGAATTGTTATATTGATCAATTTAAACACTTTTAATTATTCTTATCAGTTTAGGGTCTTCATATTACACCACAGGCTTGAACTCCGGTCTACACCCACAATCTCTCTCCCGGACCATTGTCGTTCTCTTTGTATCCGCAGCCCCTCCCGAGCGTTATCCGCATTCCGCGGTATCTCCTGCCATCTACCGATGCTCGGAGGAGGCAGCGAGCCCAGGAGCTGGAATCGCCTCTGGCCGCTCCCGACGGGACACCCGGCGGACGGGGGGAGGCACCGCAGTCCCGGGGCGGAACGGGGCCGGGCTCTGCCCGAATCCTCCCCGGGGGAGGGGGAAGGGGAAGGCTGAGCCCTTATAGCGGCTCCATCAGCACAGTCCCGTCCCGGCCCGGCGCAGCCATGGGGGAGGCGGCGGGAGGCAGCGCCGTGCCCCCGATGCCGGCCGCCGAGGCGGTGGGCGGCCAGGTGAACGCGCTGACCGTGCTGGCGCTGCTGGAAAAGCTGGTGTCCATGCTGGAGGCCGTGGAAGGCCACCAGCGGCAGATGGAGCAGCGCCAGCGGGGCTTGGAAGGGGCGGTGCGGGGCATCCAGGGCGACCTGGGCAAGCTGTGCCGCAGCCACGACGCCACGGGCGAGGCGGTGGAGAAGCTGCTGGAGAAGTCGCGGAAGGTGTGCGCTCACACCCGCGCCGTGCGGGAGCGCCTGGACCGCCAGTGCGATCAGGTGCGGCGGCTGGAGCAGCACCACGCCCAGCTGCTGCGCCGGGACCGCTTCAAGGTGCTCATCTTCCAGGTGAGAGCCGTGCCATCCCGTGTGCTTCCCGCTGGGRAAAGGGCTGGCTGCTTGCTAAACTTGGAAAGCACCGCCGGCTTTTTGCTAACGTCGCAAATGGGAAAGGAGAAGCGTTTC
>NW_026631289.1:0-1213 GCF_030028575.1 Malurus melanocephalus
GAGTGGGAGGGACTGGGAGGGGATTGGGAAAGGACAGGTGAGGAGATGGAAGGAACTGGGATAAACTGGGGGGGACTGGGAGAGAGTGGGAATAGACGGGTGAGGAGATGGAAGTGACTGGGAGAGACTGGGATGGGACTGGGGGGGACTGGCGTGGCACTGGGGATGACTGGAAGTAGACTGGGAGGGACTGGGAAAGGACAGGTGAGGAGATGGAAGGGACTGGGATGGACTGGGAGGGGACTGGGAGAGGATTGAGAGGGACTGGGATGGATAAGGAATGGACTGGGATGGACTGGAAGTGACTGGGAGAGGAGAAGCGAGGAGATGGAGGACACTGGGATGGACTGGGAGAGGAGAGATGGAGGAGACTGGGATTGACTGGGATGTACTGGTAGAGAAGAGAGAGTGAGCTGAGGTGGACTGGGATGGACTGGGATGGACTGGGATGGACTGGGATGGACTGGTCCTGGATCCCACCAATCCGGAGTTCCCCAGCGGCGCCCATTCCCTGCTATAACCCCATTCTAACTCCATTCTTTAGCATTTTCACCATCTTTTCGTCATTTTTTCCCATTCTAACCCCATTTTTTCCCATTTTTTCACGGTTTTATCCCGTTTTTTCCCCATTTCTCCTGTTTTTTTCCCATTTCCAGGTGAACTCTTGGAGCGGCTCCATCGAGGTCGGCGTCACCGCCCTGGACCCGGCCGATCTGGATTTCCCCAGCAGCGCCCATTGCCCATTTTAACCCCGTTTTTTCCATTTTTTCACTATTTTAACCCCGTTTTTTCACCATTTTTTCCCAATTTCTCCTGTTTTTAGGTCAATTCCTGGAGTGGCTCCATCGAGGTCGGCGTCACCGCTCTGGACCCGGCCGATCTGGATTTCCCCAGCAGTTTCTCATATTTTAACCATTTTTGGTGCGATTTTCACCATTTTTTCACCGTTTTTTCACCATTTTTTCCCCATTTTTAGGTCAATTCCTGGAGCGGCTCCATCGAGGTCGGTGTCACCGCTCTGGACCCCGCCAATCTGGATTTCCCCAGCAGCGCCCCGTTTTTTCACTATTTTAACCCCATTTTTTTAGCGATTTTCACCATTTTTTCACCGTTTTTCACCATTTTTTCACTGTTTTACCCCATTTCCAGGTGAACTCTTGGAGCGGCTCCATCGAGGTCGGCGTCACCGCCCTGGACCCGGCCGATCTGGATT
>NW_026631290.1:0-1219 GCF_030028575.1 Malurus melanocephalus
CTGCACAGACAGAGCTGCTGCAGCCTGACCCATCTCATTTCTCACATCCCCTCTGCTCTTTTCCAGTCCCTGATAATTTGAGGGTGCCCAGACAGGGTCAGACAGAAGGGCMGGGTGGGAGCTCCCTGGAGCAGGGACAGGGCACACACACACACACACAGAGTCAGGGGTGTATCACAGGAACACCCTCAGTGAATTTCACCAGTAATTCTCAATGGCCTGCCAATACTGCTGCTTCCGTAATTCTCCATGGCCTGGCAATACTGCTGCTTCCGTAATTCTCCATGGCCTGGCCATACTGCTGCTTCCCCAGCTTTTATTTTTTTTTTCCCCATGGCCTTTATCTAGCTGGAAAGCAAGGCCAGCCATGCAGGGTGGCTTTCCAAGTGCCACGGGGAAAGGACAGTGTCTGTCCTTTCCCTGCTCTACTGTTTCTCTGTGTGATAGAGAATTGTATTATCCTGGCAAATTTTTAAGGGGTCACACTGCATAATTAGGACTTCACATTTCACCTATCACCATCCTAAATCTCCCCAGAGTATTCCCAGTTTTCTTCCCAGTCCTCCATTCTCCCTGCCCGATTCCCATCCCACTCTCCAGCATTCCCCCAGCAGGTCCCTGCCCAGTGTCCTCCCCCACCAAAACGCCTCCCAAGAGAGAAGGAATACAGGGAAACTGGGGAGGGGTGACAGTCACTGGGGATGGGGGTGACAGTCACTGGGGAGGGAGTGACAGTCACGGGGAGGGGGTGACAGTCACTGAGAGTGAGTGACAGTCACTGGGGAGGGGTGACAGTCACTGGGAGGGAGTGACAGTCACTGGGAGGGAGTGACAGTCACTGGGGAGTGAGTGACAGTCACTGACAGTGAGTGACAGTCATTGGGGAGTGAGTGACAGTCACTGGGGAGGGGGTGACAGTCACTGGGAGGGAGTGACAGTCACTGGGAGGGAGTGACAGTCACTGGGAGGGGGTGACAGTCACTGGGAGGGAGTGACAGTCACTGGGGAGTGAGTGACAGTCATTGGGGAGGGAGTGACAGTCACTGGGGAGGGAGTGACAGTCACTGGGGAGGGAGTGACAGTCACTGGGGAGGGAGTGACAGGTTCACTCACACACCTCATCACCAAACCTGCCCCAAACCTGCACCAAACCTGCACGGTCACACTGATCTCAGCACCAAACCTGCATGGTCACACTGATCTCAGCACCAAACCTGCA
>NW_026631291.1:0-1235 GCF_030028575.1 Malurus melanocephalus
GGGCAGCACCCACCTCTTGTCACACTTGACGTAGCGGCCCTGGCTGTCCTTGCCGCAGTTGCCGTAGGTGTTCCCAGCCATGTTGACATCCTGGAAACACGCATCGGGGGCTGGCCAGGCACCTGGGCACGGGAGAGGGATGTGTGGGACGGGGACACAGGGGAGGCAGAGAGCCCAAACAGGAACAGGCAGAGAGCCCAAAAGCAGGAACAGGCAGAGAGCCCAAAAGCAGGAACAGGCAGAGATCCCAAAAGCAGGAACAGGCAGAGATCCCAAAAGCAGGAACAGGCAGAGATCCCAAAAGCAGGAACAGGCAGAGATCCCAAAAGCACACAGAGATCCGAAAAGCAAACAGAGATCCCAAAAACAGGAGCTGCTGCTGGAAGCTCATGGAGAAAACACCGTGGGAATGTCTCCCAAGAGCTGCTGCTGTGGGTGCCGGGCCAAGGACAGGAGGGATGAAATTCCCTCTTCTCTGGAGCCTTAGGGAGGGTTGGAAGGGACGATAAAGATCATCCCAGTCCCACCCCATGCATGGCAGGGACCCCTCCCACTGTCCCAGGTGCCCCCAGCCCCAATGGGCACTGCCAGGGATCAGAGACAGCCCCACTGCTCTGGGCACCCTGTGACAGGGTCCCCCACCCAGCACCCCCAGCCCTGGGGCAGTAGCCACAGTGGCCCCACGGGTAGCCATCCCTTTGGGCAGTGACCCCATGGCACCCATCCCATGGGCAGTGACCCCATGGCACCCATCCCCTGGGGCAGTACCCACAGTGACCCCATGGCACCCATCCCCTCAGGCAGTGACCCCATGGCACCCATCCCCTGGGGCAGTGACCCCATGGCACCCATCCCCTTGGGCAGTGACCCCATGGCACCCATCCCCTGGGCAGTGACCCCATGGCACCCATTCCCCCAGGCAGTACCCACAATGACGCCATGGCACCCATCCCCTGGGGCAGTGACCCCATGGCACCCATCCCCTGGGGCAGTGACCCCATGGCACCCATCCCCTGGGGCAGTGACCCCATGGCACCCATCCCCTGGACAGTGACCCCATGGCACCCATCCCCTGGGGCAGTGACCCCATGGCACCCATCCCCTGGGCAGTGACCCAATGGCACCCATCCCCTGGGCAGTGACCCCATGGCACCCATCCCCTGGGGCAGTGACCCAATGGCACCCATCCCCTGGGGCAGTGACCCCATGGCACCCATCCCCTGGGGCAGTGACCC
>NW_026631292.1:0-1177 GCF_030028575.1 Malurus melanocephalus
GGTTCTCCATGAATAATTAACGGCCAGAACCCACAGAAAGATCCCGCAGGGATCAATCCCATGAATATTCATCCGTCTGGAGACAGGTTTGATTGACAGCTGTCAATCACTCATCCCTGCAGGGAGGAGATTTTGGGGTTTGGGGT
The DNA here is from genome assembly GCF_030028575.1 of Malurus melanocephalus. NCBI lineage: Eukaryota > Metazoa > Chordata > Aves > Passeriformes > Maluridae > Malurus > Malurus melanocephalus. The sequence continues at coordinate 147 of NW_026631292.1, forward strand.
TGTCCTGAGGAGCCCCAAACTCAGCGCGGGGTCACCAATCTTCGGCAGAGGGGTTTGGGGCCGGGATTTGGGATTTGGGAGCTTTGGGGAGGGTTAAATCCCAGGATGGAAGGTTAAATTTTGGGATTTGGGATTTGGGAGCTTTGGGGAGGGTTGAATCCCAGGATGGAGGGTTAAATTTTGGGATTTGGGAGATTTCAGGGATGGCGTCCCTTGCCCAAAATTTCCCTCTGTTCCCTTCAGCCCTTTCTAGGGTGTTTGGCTTAAAATAGGGGAAGGAGGAAAAAGGAAAAGGAAAAGAGAAAGGAAACGGAAAAAGGGAAGAAAGGGAAAGGGAAAGGGAAAGGGAAAGAAAGGAAAAGGGAAAGGAAAAGAAAAGGAAAAGGGAAGGAAAAGGAAAAGAAAGGGAAAAGGACAAAGGAAAAAAGGAAAAATAAAAGGAAGAGGAAAAGGAAGAGGAAGAGGAAAACAAAAGGAAAAGGAAAAGGAAAAGGAAATGGAAAAGGGAAAATAATGGGGAAAGGGAAAGGAAAAATAAAGGGAAAAGGGAAAGAAAGGAAAAGGGAAAGGAAAAGGATAAAGGAAAAAAGGAAAAAAGGAAAAAATAAAAGGAAGAGGAAAAGGGAAAGGGAAATGAAAAGGGAAAGGAAAAGTAGAGGGGAAAAGGAAGATGAAGAGAAAGAGGAAGAGGAAAAAGGAAATAAAAAGGAAAATAAGAGAAAAAGGGAAAGGGAAATGAAAAGGAAAAGGGAAAGGAAAAGGAAAATGAAAGAGGAAAAGGAAAAGGAAAAGGAGGAAGAGCACAAGGGGGACCCCCGTGATTGCCCCACACCCCAAATTCCCGATGTTTTGCCCCATTCCATGGCCCAGATCGTTCCCCATCCCTGCCTGGGAGCACCGCCAGGGAAACTGAGGAAAAGTGAGGAAAACGGAGGAAAAGTGAGGGAAACTGAGGAAAACGGAGGAAAACCAATGCCTTCATTTTGGGGACAATGCTGCGGTTTAAGGGATTTACCGCGGATTTGGGGAAT
>NW_026631293.1:0-1197 GCF_030028575.1 Malurus melanocephalus
CCATTTTTGATCCATTTGGGGTCATTTTTGGTCCATTTTGGGTTATTTCGGGTCATTTTTGCACCGTTTTTTTTGGTGGTCACTCAGTGGTCACTCAGTGGTCATTTTGGGCCCATTTTGGGTCACTTTGGGGTCATTTTGTCCCATTTTTGCTCATTTTGGGGTAATTTTGAATGATTTTGGGGTCATTTTTTCAGTGGTCACTCAGGGGTCACTCTGGGGTCACTTTGGCCATTGTTGTGGTCACTCTGTGGTGATTTTGGGGTCACTTTGGCCCATTTTGGGGTCATTTTTGATGATTTTGGGATTGTTTTTTTTGTGGTCACTCAGTGGTCACTTTGAGTCATTTTGACCCATTTTCGGGTCACTTTCCCGTCATTTTGGGCTCATTTTTGGGTCATATTTCGGTCATTTTGGGGTCATTTTGAATGATTTTGGGGTCATTTTTTCAGTGGTCACTCAGTGGTCACTTTAGGGTCACTTTCAGTGTGGTCACTTTGGGGTCATTTTGTCCCATTTTTGTCCCATTTTGGGTCATTTTTGGCCAATTTTGGGGTCATTTTGTGGTCATTTTGGGGCCATTTTCGGTCATTTTGGGTCATTTTTGAACGGGTTTTTTTTGTGGTCACTCAGCGGTCACTCAGCGGTCACTCTGTGGTCAGTGGTCACTTTGTGGTCACTCAGTGGTCACTTTGGCCCATTTTGGGTCATTTTTGGGTCATTTTTGGGTCATTTTTGGCCAATTTTGGGGTCACTTGGGGTCATTTTTGGGTCATTTTTCGGTCATTTTGGGTCATTTTCGGACCGGATTTTTTTGTGGTCACTCAGTGGTCACTCAGTGGTCACTCTCTGTCCACTCAGGTCACTCCTTGGGCCAGCTCTACTCGTACCCCGTGGGGTCACTTTGTCCCATTTTTGGGTCATTTTTCGGTCATTTTGGGTCATTTTCGGATCGGGTTTTTTTTGTGGTCACTTTGTGGTCACTCAGTGGTCACTTTGTCCCATTTTTGGGTCATTTTGAGGTCATTTTTGTCCCATTTTTCGGTCATTTTTCGGTCATTTTGGGTCATTTTTGGACCATTTTTTCAGTGGTCACTTTGGCCATTGTTGTGGTCACTCAGTGGTCATTTTGTCCCATTTTTGTCCCATTTTGAGTCATTTTTGTCCCATTTTTGTCCCATTTTGGGGTCATTTTGG
>NW_026631294.1:0-1196 GCF_030028575.1 Malurus melanocephalus
CTCTTCTGCGAAGGGGCTGAACACATCCAGGAGCACGGCCCGTACCCAAACCGAGTCACCGCACGCCCTGAACTTCGTGCAATAAAAAAGGAACGGTCCCAATAAAGCCTTGCTTTGCTTTCCAAGATCGCGCCGCGGAGTTTGGGCTGCGGAGCTGCGGATCCGCAGGTGAGCGGTGCCATCCTGTGGCAGCGGCACAGAAAACAGCGCGGGGACCGCGGGATCGCTCTGGCGGCGGCTGCCCTGATGTCCCCAGCATCTCTGAATGTCCCCAACACTCCTGAATGTCCCCAGAACCCCTGAATGTCCCCAACACCTCTGAATGTCCCCAACATCCCTAAATGTCCCCGGCATCCCTGAATGTCCCCAGCATCCCTGATGTCCCCAGCAGCCCTGATGTCCCCAGAACCCCTGAATGTCCCCAACATCCCTGAATGTCCCCAGCATCCCTGAATGTCCCCAACATCCCTGAATGTCCCCAGCATCCCTGACTGTCCCCAGCATCCCTGAATGTCCCCAGCATCCCTGAATGTCCCCAACATCCCTGACTGTCCCCAGCATCCCTGAATGTCCCCAGAACCCCTGATGGTCCCCAGCATTCCTGAATGTCCCCAACATCCCTTAATGTCCCCAACACCCCTGAATGTTCCCAGCACTCCCGATGTCCCCAGCACCCCTGTGCCCCCCAGCACCCCTGATTGTCCCCAGCATCAGGGATGGTCCCCAGCATCCCTGAATGTCCCCAACATCCCTGAATGTCCCCAGCCTCCCTGAATGTCCCCAGCATCCCTGACTGTCCCCAGCCTCCCTGAATGTCCCCAGCCTCCCTGAATGTCCCCAGCATCCCTGAATGTCCCCAGCACCCCTGAATGTCCCCAACACTCCTGAATGTCCCCAGCACTCCCGATGTCCCCAGCATTCCTGTGCTCCCCAGCACCTCTGATGTCCCCAGCATCCCTGATGGCCCCCAGCACCCCTGAATGTCCCCAACACCCCTGAATGTCCCCAACATCCCTGAATGTCCCCAACATCCCTGATGGTCCCCAGCACCCCTGAATGTCCTCAACATCCCTGAATGTCCCCAACATGCCTGAATGTCCCCAACACCCCTGAATGTCCCCAGCACCCCTGACTATCCCCAGCACCCCTGATTGTCCCCAGCACCCCTGCAGTCCCCAGCATCCCTGATGGTCCCC
>NW_026631295.1:0-1172 GCF_030028575.1 Malurus melanocephalus
AGATATCCTTGGAGAGCAAGCACTTAAACTCATCACTCCCATTTGGGGCACACACACCACTCCCAACATCAGAGGATCTACAGGCACTTCAAATGTGTGGCCTGAGTCTAACTGGACACAGGATTTCACTTCCAAACTCTTGGGATTCCCAGCAGTGTTGGTCACTCCATCACTGTTAACTGTGCACCAGGAGAAATGCTGTCTTTATAATACTCTGACACCTGCAGACTCTGAAATTCCACACTTCCATTAAAGGCAGGATTTCACAGAGAAGTGGCAGACTTCTACTCAGCTGTGTTTTGAATTATCTTAGTGTTCTCCATTATTTCTAAAGTCACTCATCCATTATAAATAATTTTTATGGCCTTAAAGTAAATGTGTTGCCGAATCAGCCATTCCCGTGCTGCTGGATCCGAGCTCAGGGTGATGGATGTGTCCTCAGAACTGCCAAATGCGCTGCAGCCTCGTTGTTACTGCACATCCTCAATTAAAAAGATGATTTTCAGGGTGAGTGTCAGAAAAGCACCTTCTACACGTGCAGGTATCTCCACAAGCAGCAATTCTCTCTTGATCCTGCTCTGGACAAACGACCACCATCACCAAAACCTCCTCTGTGATAATTTTGGGAGAGGTTTGCTCAGGTGTAGCTGAGCTGTGATGGCAGTGGTGTGGATCCCCTGGTGCAGTGGGCGCCGTTCCAGCCCCGTTTTGCAGATTCCTGCAATTCCTCAGCACCAGCCAGCATTCCAGGTATCTCATATCTCTGATATTGAACCAAGTTACTCTTTCAATGGGGAGAGAGGGAGGCAGGGGAAAAAGAATCACTTGAGAGTGTTCCAGAACAAAACACATTTAATCCTAGTTTCAGTGAAGTCTTGGTAAAGTCCTCTCACTGCTTTGATGATCAGATGATTGCTTCTCCTGTTAAAGTTCCCACACTGCAAGAGTTTCTTCCTGTCTCCTTTTCCTAATTTTTGGAGACTGTTAAAAATAGCTGACTCTTACAGTGATGGATGACTTTTGCAGGAAATCTGAAGGACGCCTGCTTTGTAAAATCTCATTTAAACATGACAATTAAAAAATGCTCTTTCCCTTCTGTCTGCTTTCACTTTGATAAGTTATCTGTAACTGTGCAGGGAAAGGTAATTATTCTCCATTTTTGGTTGGGCAGC
>NW_026631296.1:0-1181 GCF_030028575.1 Malurus melanocephalus
ATTTGCGACTGGTTTTGAGGCCATTTTGGGGCTGTTTTTAAGGCCGTTTTGGGGCTGTGTTTGGTGCTGTGTTTGGGACTGGTTTCAGCTGTTCTGGGGCTGTTTTGAGGCCGTTTGGGGCTGGTTTTGAGGCCATTTTGTGGGCCATTTTTGAGGCCATTTTGCAGCTGTTTTTGAGGCCCTTTTGGGGCTGTTTTTGAGGCCATTTGGGGCTGTTTTTGAGGCCGTTTTGGGGCTGTTTCTGAGGCCATTTTAGGGCTGTGTTTGGGGCTGTGTTTGGGACTGGTTTCATCTGTTTTGGGGCTGCTTTTGAGGCCATTTGGGGCTGTTTTTGAGGCCGTTTTAGGGCTGGTTTTGAGGCCCTTTTGGGGCTGTTTTTGAGGCCGTTTTGGGGCTGTTTTTGAGGCCGTTTTGGGGCTATTTTGGGGCTGTTTTTGAGGCCATTTGTGGGGCTGTTTTTGAGGCCGTTTTGGGGCTGGTTTTGAGGCCGTTTTGGGGCTGTTTTGTGGCTGTTTTTGAGGCCGTTTTGGGGCCGTTTTGGGACTGTTTTTGAGCCTGTTTTGGGGCTGTTTTTGGGGCCGTTTTGGGGCTGTTTTGGGGCTGTTTTTGAGGCCGTTTTGGGGCTGGTTTTGGGGCCGTTTTGGGACTGTTTTTGAGCCTGTTTTGGGGCTGTTTTTGAGGCCGTTTTGGGCTGTTTTCGAGGCCGTTTGGGGTTGTTTTGGGGCTGCTTTGAGGCCGTTTTGGGGCTGGTTTTGGGACTGGTTTCAGCTGTTTCAGGGCTGTTTTTGAGGCCATTTTGCAGCTGTTTTTGAGGTAGTTTTGGGGCTGTTTTTGAGGCCATTTGGGGCCGTTTTTGAGGCCGTTTTGGGGTTGTTTCTGGTTGCAGTTTCACCTACGTGCCCATCCTGCCCGCCCAGCTCCTGGAGGTGCTGAGCACCCCCACTCCCTTCATCATTGGCGTCCACTCCATTTTCCAGTCAGAGACCCAGGAACTGGTGAGAAGCCACATCTCCTGTCCTTGTGCTGGGGGGACAGGGAGTGCCACCACCTTGGGTGACACCACCTTGGGTGCCACCACCTTGGGTGACACCGCCTTGGGTGCCACCGCCTTGGGTGACAGCTGGGTTCATCCTGAGGGTGCCCAGGGCTCAGACTGGGATAAATCCTGGTGTTCCACATGA
>NW_026631297.1:0-1215 GCF_030028575.1 Malurus melanocephalus
AACACTGGGAGAGACTGGGAGAGACTGGGAGAGACTGGGAGAGACTGGGACCACAGTGAGAGTGACTGGGAGTGACTGGGAGAGACTGGGACCACACTGAGAGCAACTGGGAGTGACTGGGACCACACTGACAGCAACTGGGAGAGACTGGGACCACACTGAGAGCAACTGGGAGTGACTGGGACCACACTGAGAGCTAATGGGAGTGACTGGGAGCTACTGGGAATGATGGGTGTGTGCTTGGGGCAACTGGGATATACTTGGAGTGTCTGTAATGATACTGGAGGGGACAATACTAGGGACAACTGGAACCATGCTGGTGGTGACTAGGAACAACTGGCAGAGACTGAGTCTGCACTGGGGGCCACTGAGATCATAGTGACAGTGACTGGGACTGTACTGGGGGCTACTGGGTGTAGGAGGGATCATACTGAGAGGAACTGGGAGCAACTGGAACCATGATGGAGGTAACAAGGACCACACTGAGGGTGATTGGGATCACACTCTGAGCGACTAGGAGCATGCTGCAGGAATTTGCACCACGTTAGGGGTAACTGCTATATACCGGGAGCAGCTGGGACCACACTGGGTGTTACTGGGAGTGGCTGTGGGCAACAGGAATCATACTGAAAGTAACTGGGAGGAAGTGGGCGTGACTGGGATCATGCTGGGGGTAACTGGGATGTACTGGGAGAGAAAGGGAGTCACAGGGATCATACTGTGAGTAACTGGAACCATGTCCAGAGCAACCGGGCCCATGCTGGGATCATTCTGGGAGTGACTGGGATCATGCTGGGAATGACTTGGCACTGACAAGAAGTGGCTGGCATAACTCTGGAAGCTACTGGGGTCATACTGGCATTGACAGGGTGCAATTGGGATCACAATGGGGACTTTTGGCATCATCCTGGGAGTTACTGGGATTGAACTGGGAGTGGCTACGATCGTACTGGGATCATGCTGGGAGTGACTTAGATTAGATTAGGTGTGAATGGAAATTTACTGGGAGGTTTGGGTTATGGGGAGCTGCTAGCCCCATGCTGGGAGCGAATTCAGCGTGCAACTGGGAGCAACTGGGTTAATGCTGGAAGCAACTGTGAACAGCTGGGAATGCTAGGTGCATGCTGGTGACAACTGGGATGTATTGGGAGTGACTGGGATAATCCTGGGGGCAACTGAACCCTGCTGAGGTAACTGGGAGTGCTGGGAATGACT
>NW_026631298.1:0-1272 GCF_030028575.1 Malurus melanocephalus
TTTTTATGTAGTGAGAGTTGGTGAATGGTTTGAGGAAGGAAAACGTGTGTCAAGGAGGTGTTTCTGAAGAGCACTTACCCAGAATCTGGCAGTGAGTGGGAACAGAGCCTGTCTGGCTGCCTGTGGTCACAGTCTGAACCTGCTGGCTGCCGCTGCCTTTTCATTGTTGTTTCTGAATTTTGTGTTTCTTTGTATCCTTGGAGCTCTGAAGTCCCTCTCAGAGCAGAACTGATTGCTTTAAGTGCAAACCACGCTGATGGGGAGGTTCAGTGGCATAGGCCCTCTGGCATTGCAGGTCCTGATCATGCCATGGGGCTTCAAGGGGACAGAAATRTCACAGGAAATGTCACAATCATTTTTTAAGGAAACATGGAGTATCTTATGGAGCACAGTCTGCATGGGCTGGAAGGCTTTAGTCAGGTGAGAAGAGCAAGGTTGAACTYTGATTTTGGGTCAATAAGTTCCAAGCAGGGAAACAATATCAACACATTTTGTCATRTTTGTAAAAAGGCAAGAAAAGTGTCTGGAGGAAAAGATGAAATTTATGRCTTCCCTTAGAATTGCAGAATCSCAGAATTATTTGGGTTGGAAGRGACCTTAAACCTGATCTTGTTCCAACCTCCTGACAGGGTGGGTTCATGTGCAGATGTCTGAATCAGCTGAAGCAAAGAGCGCTTTACATCAGTGTGACACCACAACGTAACAACGTGCAATCTCTGCTGCCAACTTGCTACCAATGGCACTGGGTGTTGCTGGGTATTTTATTTCAATCTGTTACTGCTCCTTCACAGTTTGAAATCACGGGTTATTATGAAATATTTTGGGGTTTCCCTCTCAGTTTGGACCAAACTAGTTGCAAAAATGTGAAATTAGGCATTCCTAACACACTTGGAATAACTCGAGAATAGACTTAAAATTACATGAGAATGTTACATGTATTTAGTTTGTATCTCAGGAAAAGGTTCTTCCCCCAGAGGGTGCTGGCACTGCCCAGGCTCCCCAGGGAATGGTCCCAGTGCCAAGGCTGCCAGAGCTCCAGGATCATTTGGACAGCGCTGCCAGGGATGCACAGGGGGGATTGTTGGGGCATCTGAGCATGGCCAGGGGTTGGACTGGATGATCCCTCTGGGTTCCTTCCAACTTGGGCTATTATTCTATTCTATTCTATTCTATTCTCTATTCTATTCTATTCTATTCTATTCTATTCTATTCTATTCTATTCTATTCTATTCTATTCTATTCTATTCTATTCTATTCTATTCTATTCTATTC
>NW_026631299.1:0-1254 GCF_030028575.1 Malurus melanocephalus
TCTGTCCTAAATTACCTATGTGTCTTTGAAGAGAATAAGGTGCCTGCTGTCACTAAACACCATCTATAGACTAAAAAGGAAAAGAATCTGGAAAATTGGGAGAGCCGGCGTGAAAACGCCGYGCGAGTGAAGGAGCCTTCACTCGCGCGCCTCCGGCTTGCCTCCCCGTGCGGGCGGCTGTCTGCGAGCTTCTCGCTCCGGGAGCGAGTCGCTGGGGCGGAGCTCATCCTGGCCGGGAGCTGCTCGATGGGGGGCGGCGGCCAGGGAGAGCGTTAGGTATCAAGATCCGAGAACAGGCCTTTGAAAGGAGCCAGCAAAAGTGTTATACTGGGGTGGGGGGTATCTTTGTGTTTCTTCTATCACAGGACCCCTTTGGCTGCCGGAGAGATGGACCAAGGTAGCAGTGACTGAGACATCTGAGCTCACACCCGGCAGAGCGAGACTGAGTGAAGATCAAAACGCGGATTGTACCCTCCTCACCTTTCAACAGAAAGACTCGCCTTAAATCGCATAATGAAAGTGGTGTGGGCAATATTGGTGGGGCTGAGAACAAGAACTGCTACCTGGATGCCACCGCAGCCCAAACAATTATATGGGTGGCTCAAAGGCTTGAGGCAGGAAGGATCATACCGCATGCCCTGATTATAGTTAAAGAGTTAAATTTGTTGCTTTATTGTTGTTACCTTGTATTTTGCTTGTTTTTAGAATTTGTTTAACAGTTTGCTCCAGCAGGCCTTTCAAGCTAACTCAACCTTRCTAAAAGAAAACAGGGGAATTGTAGTGAGCCTTGCTAAAAGTTAACTACGTGATAAAGGGACATGTAGAATACTCTGGAAATGTCCGATCTCAGTATAACGAAAAGCTGCTAATAGCTGCCAGCTGCAAGTAGTAGCTTACTGGAGCCGGAAAGTTACAAGAAGGCGTCTGTCCCCCAGACAGGTTTGTTAAGTTCACTTAATGACTTGATGGGCCARCTTGTGAGGCTAACTGGYAAAGTATTGTTTCTAAAGCAGCCTATAAGGAGCTCAGATTTTGTAATATGTATGAGGTTGATTACCATTAACGAACATGGGCATAAAAGCCGTGGTCGCTGACTGAATAAACGAGTTATGCTGATCACTCATCTGGTGGTCGTGTGCATTTACTCCCGCCGCTCGACAAATGGTCTGCTCCAACAGCTCAATACTTGATATTTTTATTTCCACACCAAAACCTCTGCTTCTGTCAAAATCACCTAGATATATAATAATTACA
>NW_026631300.1:0-1272 GCF_030028575.1 Malurus melanocephalus
GGAATTCCCGGGATCCGGGGGTGCGGCTCCTCCCTGCAGAATTCCCGTAGTTCCTGTGGTGATTCCCGTGGCAATTCCCGTTTTTCCAGTGGACAGCGTGGCGGTGGAGGAGCAGGAGCGGGAGCGGCGGCGCCAGGTGGTGGAGAAATTCCAGAAAGCTCCGTTCGAGGAGATCGCAGCGCACTGCGGGGCTCGGGTGAGGAAACACCGGATTCCCGGGAAAAATGATGGGATTCCCGGGAAAAAGATGGGATTCCCGGGAAAAATGATGGAATTCCCGGGAAAAACGGAACTCCCGGGAGACACGGAATTCCTGGGAATGATGGGATTCCCGGGAAACACAGAACTCCCGGGAAACACAGAACTCCCGGGAAACACAGAATTCCTGGGAAAAACTGAATTCAGGGGAAAAACTGAATTCCCGGCAAAAATGGAACTCCCGGGAAAAATAGAATTCCCGGGAGAATGGAACTCCTGGGAAAAACGGAATTCAGGGGGTTTTCCCATTTCTGCGGTTACAATTCCTGGGAATGATGGAATTTTGGGATTTTTCCTGTTTCTGGAGCTCGAAATTCCCTGAAATGATGGAATTCCGGGTTTTTCCCCATTTCTGGGTTACAGAATTCCCGGGAATGATGGAATTCCAGGTTTTCCCCATTTCCGGGTTCAGAATTCCCAGGAAATGTGGAATTCTGGGGGTTTTCCCATTGGTGGTGATCGGAATTCTTGGGAATTATGGAATTCCAGGTTTTCCCCCATTTCTGGATTTCAGAATTCCCTGAAATGATGGAATTATGGGTTTTTCCCCATTTCTGGGTTTGGTTTGGAATTCCTGGGAATGATGGAATTTTGGGTTTTTCCCCATTTCTGGGGTTTGGAATTCCCCAAAATGACAGAATTCCGGGTTTTTCCCCATTTCTGGGTTCAGAATTCCCAAAAATGACAAAATTCCAGGTTTTTCCCCATTTCTGGGTTCAGAATTCCAGGAATGACAGAATTCCAATTTTTTCCTCATTTCCGGGTTCGGAATTCCCAGAATGATGGAATTCCAGGTTTTCCCCCCATTTCTGGGTTCAGAATTCCCAAAAATGACGGAATTCCAGGTTTTTCCTATTCCTGGGGTTCAGAATTCCCAGAATGACAGAATTCCAGGTTTTTTCCCATTTCTGGGTTCAGAATTCCCAGAATGACAGAATTCCGGGTTTTTCCCCATTTCTGGGTTCAGAATTCCCAAAAATGACGAAATTCCATTTTTCCCCCGTTTGTGGGTTC
>NW_026631301.1:0-1212 GCF_030028575.1 Malurus melanocephalus
ATTTGGGGAGAAATCCCAGTGATTCGGGGGTGCTGCAAGGAAAGGGTTGGGGGATAAATCCCTGGGATCGTGTGGGAAAAAAAAGATTTGGGAACAAATTGTTGGGATGCTTTGGGAAAAGGGGTTTGGGGATCAATCCCTGGGATTCTGTGGGGAAAGGGATTTGGGAATAAAACAGSGGGATTTTGGGATGCTGAAGGAAAGGGATTTGGGAATAAATCCCAGGGATTCAGGAATGCTATGGGATAAATCCCTGGGATTTGGGAATGCTGTGGGAAAAGAGATTTGGGGATAAATCCCGGGGATTCGGGGAAACTGTGGGAAAAGGGAATTGGGGATAAATCAATGGGATTTGGGATGCTGCAGGAAAAGGTATTTGGGAATAAATTTCTGGGATCCTGAGATGTTGTGGGGTAAGAATTTGGGAATAAATCACTGGGATTTGGGGATGCTGTGGGGAACGGGATTTGGGAATAAATTAGTGGGATTCAGGGATACTGTGGGATAAGGGATTTGGGGATAAAATCCTGGAATCCTGGGATGCTGTGGAGAAAGGGAGCTGGGACCAGAATCCTTGGATGCCATGGGATAAGGGTTTTGGGAATAAAATCCTGGAATCCTGTGGGAAAAGGCATTTGGGGATAAATCCCTGGGATTTKGGGATTCAGTGGGAAAAGGGATTTGAGAATAAAACAGTGAGGTCCAGGGATGCTGTGGGAAAATGGATTTCAGGATAAATCCATGGGATTTGTGGATGCTGTGGGAAAAGGTATTTGGAGACAAATTTCTGGGATGCTGTGGGACAAGGGATTTGGGGAAAAATCAGTGGGATCCAAGGATTCTGTGAGAAAAGGGATTTGGGAATAAATCCATGGGATTTGGGGATATAGGAAAAGGGATTTGGGGATAAAACAGTGGGAACTTGGGATGTTGTAGGATAAGAATTTGGTAATAAATCCCTGGGGTGCTGTGGGGAAAAGGGATTTGGGAACAAATCCCAGGGATTTAGGGATGCGGCAGGAAAAGGGAGTTGAAAATAAATTTCTGGGATTCAAGAATGCTGTGGGGAAAAGGGATTTGGAAAAATCCYYGGGATCCTKTGGGAAAAGGRATTTGGGAATAAATCCCAGGGATTCAGGGATGCTGCAAACTCCAGGGACACCCAAACACCGGGATTTGGGAATGCTGGGATGGGGAATCACCCCACAGGAT
>NW_026631302.1:0-1272 GCF_030028575.1 Malurus melanocephalus
GCGGCGGATGCTGGCGATCAGCGCGCGCAGTTTGTCATAGCGCAGGAACGTCTTGGTGGCCACGGTCACCAGGGCAGAGATGTTGTACCCTGGGGAGAGAGGCGGTGAGGGCTGGGGGTGCTGGGAACCGGCACTGGGAACACTGGGAGTGCTGGGAATAGTGGGAACCTGGACTGGGAGTGCTGGGAGCACTGGGAACAGTGGGAACCTGGACTGGGAGCACTGGGAGCCTGTACTGGGAGCACTGGGAGTGCTGGGAACCTGGACTGGGAGCACTGGGAACAATGGGAACGTGCACTGAGAGCACTGGGAACGGTGGGAACTTGGACTGGGAGTGCTGGGAATGGTGGGAACCTGCACTGGGAGCACTGGGAGTGCTGGGAATGGTGGGAACCTGCACTGGGAGCACTGGGAATGGTGGGAACCTGGGCTGGGAGCACTGGGAGTGCTGGGAATGGTGGGAACCGGCATTGGGAGCACTGGGAACGGTGGGAACTGGGACTGGGAGTGCTGGGAATGGTGGGAACCTGCACTGGGAGCACTGGGAATCTGTACTGGGAGCACTGGGAATGGTGGGAACCTGCACTGGGAGCACTGGGAACAGCGGGAATGGTGGGAACCGGCACTGGGAGCACTGAGAACTGTGAGAACCTGCACTGGGAACACTGGGAATGGTGGGAACCGGCACTGGGAGCACTGGGAATGGTGGGAACGGTGGGAACCCCTGCACTGGGAGCAGTGGGAATCTGCACTGGGAGCACTGGGAACAGCGGGAACCTGTGCTGGGAGTGCTGGGGGCGCTGGGAATGGTGGAAATCTGAACTGGGAGCACTGGGAATGGTGGGAATCTGGACTGGGAGCACTGGGAATGGTGGGAACCTGAACTGGGAGCACTGGGAATGGTGGGAACGGTGGGAACCTGGACTGGGAGCACTGGGTGCCTGCACTGGGAGCACTGGGAATGGTGAGAACCGGCACTGGGAGCACTGGGAACGGTGGGAACCTGGACTGGGGGCGCTGGGAACGGTGGGAGCCTGGACTGGGAACACTGGGAGTGCTGGGAACAGTGGGAACAGTGGGAACTTGCACTGGGAATGCTGGGAATGGTGGGAACCTGGACTGAGAGCACTGGGAACAGCAGGAACCTGGACTGGGAGTGCTGGGACCCTGTACTGGGAGCACTGGGAGCCTGCACTGGGAATGCTGGGAACGGTGGGAACCTGCACTGGGAGCACTGGCAGCCTGTACTGGGAGCACTGGGGGCACTGGGGA
>NW_026631303.1:0-1239 GCF_030028575.1 Malurus melanocephalus
TCCCAGGGCCGAGTTTGGGGGTCCCAAGACCCATTTTGGGGGTCCCGGGGCCGGGTTTGGTGGTCCCCGGGCTCAGCCCGGGGGTCCCTCCCCCCATAGGGATCCCAGGACCGGATTTGGGGGTCCCAGAACCCATTTTGGGGGTCCCAAGGCCGGGTTTGGGGGTTCCCGGGCAGGATTTGGGGGTCCCAGGCCCCATTTTGGGGGTTCCCGGGCAGGATTTGGGGGTCCCAAGGCCGAGTTTGGGGGTCCCGACCCCTCCGGAGGCTCCCGGGCTCGGGGTCCCCGTAGGGGTCCGAGGGGGGAGGGGCGGGGTCCCAGAGCCCCTCTTGGGGTTCCTCATCCTCGTAGGGGTCCTCATAGGGGTCCCCATAAATCTCGGGGTCCCAGGGCTCCGTTTCGGGGTCCCCTCCCCCGTAAGTGGCGGGGTCGGGGTCGCTCCGGTCCCCGTAGGGGTCCCGGTAACGATCGGGGTCCGAGTCCCGATAGGGGGGGAGGGGGGAGGGGACCGAATCCCGGTCCAAATCCCGGTGAAAATCCCGATGAAAATCCCGGTCCGAGTCCCGGTCCGAATCCCCGTGAAAATCCCGGTGAAAATCCCGAGGCGGATCCTCCCGGGAATCCCGGTGAAAATCCCGGTCCGAGTCCCGGTGAAAATCCCGGGGCGAATTTTGGTGCGGATCCTCCCGGGAATTCCGATGAAAATCCCGGTGTAAGTCCCGGTCCGAATCCCGGTTCCAATCCCGGTCCGAGTCCCGGTGAAAATCCCGGTGAAAATCCCGGTGCGAATTTTGGTGCGGATCCTCCCGGGAATCCCGGTGAAAATCCCGGTGCGAGTCCCGGTGCGGGTCCCGGTGAAAATCCCGGTGCGAATCTTCCTGGGAATCCCCGTGAAAATCCCGGTGTAAATCCCGGTCCAAATCCCGATGTAAATCCCGGTTCAAATCCCGGTGCCTTCCAGGGGGCAAATCCTCAAGGGAATCCTCGGGCAAATCTCGGTCTAAATCCCGGTCTAAGTCCAAATCTCGGTCCAAATCCCGGTCTAAATCCCGATCTAAATCCCGGTCCAAGTCCCGGTGCCTTCCCCGGGACGAATCCTCCCGGGAATCCTCGAGCAAGTCCCGGTGCAAATCCCGGTGGGAATTCGGGTGTAAATTCCGGTTCAAATCCCGGTCTAAATCCCGGTCCAAGTCCCGGTGCTGGTAATCCTCATGGAAACCCTGGTGGGGATCCCGGTCC
>NW_026631304.1:0-1162 GCF_030028575.1 Malurus melanocephalus
AAGAGTCGGAACCAATCAGAGCGAACGTGGGCGTGGCTACAGCGGAACCGAACTCCGCGGAGAGTGGGCGGGGCCAATCAGAGAAAGGGGCGGAGAGTGGGCGGGGCCAATGGGGAAGGGGCGTGGAGTGGGCGGGGCCAAACGGGGAATCGGCAGGGAGTGGGCGTGGCCAGTGAAAAGGGGGCGTGGAGAAGGCGGGGTCAATGAGGAAGGGGCGTGGCTTGGGCGGGGCCGGGGGGGGAGGGGACCCCGAGATTTTGGGGGTCCCGGGACATTTTAGGGTCAATTTTGGGATTTCTGGGACATTTTGGGATCAATTTTTGGGTTTTTGGGACTTCTTTGGGATCAATTTTGGGGTTTCCGGGACATTTTGGGGTCAATTTTGGGATTTCTGGGACATTTTGGGGTCAATTTTGGGGTTTCCGGGACATTTTGGGGTCAATTTTGGGGTTTCCGGGAAATTTTGGGATCAATTTTGGGGATTTTGGGACATTTTGTGATCAATTTTGGGGGTCCTTGGATCTTTTCGGTTGAATTTTGGGGGTCCTTTAATTTTTTTTGGGATAAATTTTTGGGGTTCTCGGATATTTTAGGATCAATTTTTGGGTTCCCAGGCCCTCTTTGGGATCAATTTTGGGGTTTCCGGGACATTTTGGGATCAATTTTGGGGTTTCCGGGATTTCTTGGGGGGGTCCGAGACATTTTGGGGTGAATTTTAAACTCCCAGACTCTTTTTGGGGTGAATTTTGGAGTTTCTGGGAAATTTTGGGATCATTTTTGGGTTCCCAGACCCTTTTTGGGGTTAATTTTGGGGGTCCCGGGATATTTCGGGGGTCCCGGGATATTTTGGGGTCAATTTTGGGGGTCCCAGCCCCTTTTTGGGTGAATCTTCGGGGTCCTTTATTTTTTGGGATAAATTTTTGGGGTACTCTGATATTTTGGAGCGATTTTGGGGTTCCCAGAACCTTTTTGCGTTCAATTTTGGGGTTTCCGGGACATTTATGGGTTCCCGGACTCTTTTTGGGGTCAATTTTGGGATTTTGGGGGGGATTTCTTTGTGATTTTTGGGCATTTTTTGTGATTTTTTGGGGACTTTTTGGGATTTTTTGGGGGTTCCCTGAACATTTTGGTTTCAATTGTGTGATTTCCTGGTTTTTTGGGG
>NW_026631305.1:0-1181 GCF_030028575.1 Malurus melanocephalus
CTGGGGTCACCAAGGCCACCCTGGTGTCACCTGACGGCGGTGAGTGACCATCGCTGGGGTCACTCGGGGTCATCTGGGGTCACTCGGGGTCATCTGGGGTCACTGACAGCAGTGAGTGACCGTCCCCGGGGACATCTGGGGTCATCCGGGGTCATCTGGGGTCACTAAGGGTCAGCTGGGGTCACCAAGGCCACCCTGGTGGCACCTGACGGCGGTGAGTGACCATCGCTGGGGTCACATGGGGTCAGCTGGGGTCACTGATGGCAGTGAGTGACCGTCACCATCCCGAGGTCAGCTGGGGTCACCTGGGGTCACCAACGGCGGTGAGTGACGGTCCCCGGGGTCACATGGGGTCACCTGGGGTCACCCTGGTGTCACCTGACGGCAGTGAGTGACCATCCCTGGGGTCACCTGGGGTCACTCCTGTCCCCAGGTGGCTCCGGACAGGTGTGAACCAGGTGGTCACTCAGTGGTCACTCGGTGGTCACTCAGTGTCACTCCCATGGGTCAGTGGTCACTCTGGTCACTCAGTGGTCACTCAGGGTCACTCAGTGGTCACTCGGTGGTCACTCCCATGGGTCAGTGGTCACTCAGCGGTCACTCAGCGGTCACTCAGTGGTCACTCAGTGGTCACTCCCATGGGTCACTGGTCACTCAGTGTCACTCAGTGGTCACTCCCATGGGTCAGTGGTCACTCTGGTCACTCAGTAGTCACTCCCATGGGTCACTGGTCACTCATTGGTCACTCAGTGGTCACTCCCATGGGTCAGTGGTCACTCATGGTCACTCAGTGGTCACTCATTGGTCACTCAGTGGTCACTCAGTGGTCACTCTGCTGTCCGCAGGTGGCTCCGGACAGGTGAACCAGGTGGTCACTCAGTGGTCACTCGGTGGTCACTCAGGATCACTCAGTGGTCACTCATTGGTCACTCAGGTGGCTCCGGCCAGGTGAACCAGGTGGTCACTCAGTGGTCACTCAGGGTCACTCAGTGGTCACTCTGCTGTCCCCAGGTGGCTCCGGCCAGGTGAACCAGGTGGTCACTCAGTGGTCACTCAGTGGTCACTCAGTGGTCACTCAGTGGTCACTCAGTGGTCACTCCCATGGGTCAGTGGTCACTCAGGTCACTCATGGTCACTCAGTGGTCACTCAGTGGTCACTCAGGGTCACTCAGTGGTCACTC
>NW_026631306.1:0-1149 GCF_030028575.1 Malurus melanocephalus
ATGACTGCTTTTTAATAATGAAGTTTATGATTATGTGTCGCGGTTTGGAATGCTGGCTAAAAGCCAGGCACCCACAACACCTGCTCATTCACTCTCCTCTACCACCACACTGGGTAGAGAAGAGCGAAGGGGAAAAAAAAAACTAACAAAAAAGTTCATTAGTTGAGATAAGGAACAGGGAGGAAAACACTTGATGGACAAAACAGGCACAACTTAAATAATCAAGTGAATTTATTACTAACAGAGGAGGAGAATGAGAAATAAATTACAACCCTCAAAGACACCGATCTTCTCCCCACTCCCTCCCCCCTTCCCACATACAACAAAGCAGCAGGAACGAAACAGGGTGTGGGGTTTGGTCAGTTCATCACCGGATCCTCTGTGACAGCTGAGGGAGAAGATTCCTTCTCTTGCGATGCCGTGGGGTCCCTCCCACGGGAGACAGTTCTTCATGAACCTCTCTGGCGTGGCTCTACTCTCACGAGCAGCAGGCCACACACATCTGCTGCTGCGTGAGTCCCCCCCACGGGCAAACAGTCATCTCAAAACTGTTGCACTGTGGGCTCTCTTGTCCACCGGGTACAGTCAGAAAGCCAGGCTGTTCCATCTCGGGAGCAAGGCCTCTCTCTCCATGGGTCTTCTTCTGGACACAGCCCGCTTCTCGTGTCCGCCCGCTCCAGCGTGGGGACTCCCTCCTCCACGGGCTGCGGGTGGATCTCTGCACCCTCTGTGGACCCCATGGGCTGCAGGGGGACAGCCTGCTCCACCATGGTCATCACTACGGCCCGCAAAGGAATCCTAGCTCCGGCGCCTGGAGCAGCTCCTCCCCCTCCTGCACTGACCTTGGTGTCTGCATCCTTCACATATTTCTCAGCCTCTTCCACTGGCAAAACTACTCTGAGTGCCCTTTGTTTTGATTTCTTCTTAAATATGTTTTCACAGAGGCGTAACCACTATCTTTAATTGGCCCAGGTTTGGTCAGTGGCATGTCCATCATCCTSAGAGCCAACAGCAATYRRYTCTGCTGGACATGGTGGAAGCCTCCAGAAGCTTCTCACAGGCGCCATCTTTTTGGCCCCCCCACCTCCAAAAACTGGGCCAAGTAAAACCAACACATTATGACATTACTGTAGCTTGTTGAGATAAACA
>NW_026631307.1:0-1263 GCF_030028575.1 Malurus melanocephalus
GCAAGCATTAGAACATGAGGTAGTGACAATTACATGTGAGAAAAAGTGAGAATCTGCCTCAGCCAATACTCAGGACCTGACTAAATCCTATTATTCTTAGTATTAGTTGACTTTTGCATGGCTTAGAATCTAAATAATTTGGGATGTAACAAGGCTTTGCTCTATAAACCAGTCTGGTGCTTTTTGGAAATGAAATATTTGGGAATTTCATGAGGTCCAGCAGGACCAGAGTGAGGTGCTGCTCCTGGGTCAGGGCAAGGCTCGACATCAGCACAGGATGGGGGTGAGCAGATGGAGCAGCCCTGGGAAGGAGGATTTGGGGGTAGATGGTGGGTGAGAGGCTGGACATGAGCTGGCCATGGGCACAGGCAGCCCTGAAAACCCCAAATGTGTCCTGGGCTTCATCCAAGGGAGTGTGGGCAGGGTGAGGAAGGGGATTTTGCCCCTTTGCCACACTCAGGTGAGACTCAACCTGCAGAGCTGTGTCCACATCTGCAGCACAGGAAGGACCTGGAGCTGCTGGAAGAGAAACAGAGGAGGCACCAGGATGGTCAGAGGGATGGAGCAGCTGGGAAAAAAGGCTAAGAGATTGGAATTATTCAGCCTGAAGAAGAAAAGGCTTTGGGGTGACCTCATTGTGACCTCCCAGTACCTGAAGGAAACCTGCAAGAAAGCTGGAGAGGGACTTTTTCAAGAAGATGGAATGGCAGGAGACGGGGTAATGATTTAAACTGAAAGAAAGTAGGTTTAGATTATATATCAGGAAAAAGAAAATCTACCCAGTGAGGGTGGTGAGGCCCTGGCATAGGGTGCCCAGAGAAGCTGTGGCTGCCCCTGGATCCCTGGAAGTGCCCAAGACCAGGCTGGACAGGGCTTGGAGCAATCTGGGATGGTGGAAGATGTCCCTGCCCATGGCAGCAGGGTTAGAACAGGATGGGCTTGAAGATCCCTTCCAATTTCAAGCCATTCTATGATTTTATGGTTCTCTGGTTCTGTAGGGAAAGCAAACATTATTGTTAGCTAGTTCTTCTGAAATATTTTATACTGATGTTGCAACTTTCTTCCTCCTTTCTGCTCAGTCCAAGGGTCTCCATCAGCCTCTGGTGCTGACCAAGTACTCCTGACCTGCTTCTCTTTTTGACCCCATATGAACTCACCAACTCCACGACTTCCACTCCCCCACCCTTTAACCAGGAGCCTTCCTTCAGTCCAGGAGCAAGGATTCAAAACCTCACACCTGAAACAACTTCTGTGTTTACACCT
>NW_026631308.1:0-1217 GCF_030028575.1 Malurus melanocephalus
GGGTTTGTGGGGCCGGCCCGGGGGTGGCGTTTGGGAATGGCTGTGGGGTCCCTGACCCTAATTCTGACCAGGTCTGGGTTTGTGGGGCCCGCAGGTGAGGGGGGCTAATTGGGGCTGGGGGCACTGATTGGGGCTGGGGGACCCTGATTGGGGCTGGGGGATCCTGATTGGGGCTGGGGGACCCCCACCCTCATTCTGATCCGGTCTGGGTTTGTGGGGCCGGCCCAGGGGTGGCGTTTGGGGCCCGCAGGTGAGGGACTGATTGGGGCTGGGGGACTCTGATTGGGGCTGGGGGACACGATTGGGGCTGGGGGACTCTGATTGGGGCTGGGGGACCCTCACCGTAATTCTGACCAGGCCTGGGTTCATGGGGCCGGCCCTGGGGTGTCGTTTGGGAATGGCTGTGGGGATACTGATTGGGGCTGGGGACCCTGATTGCGGCTGGGGGACCCTCACCCTAATTCTCACCTCGGCAGGGTGGGGGTCCTTTGTGGGGGTGGTGTTTGGGGATGGCTGTGGGGACCCCCACCCTAATTCTGACCAGGTCTGGGTTTGTGGGGCCAGCCCGGGGATGGCATTTGGGGCCCGCAGGTGAGGGACTGATTGGGGCTGGGGAACCCTGACCCTAATTCTCACCTCGGCAGGGTGGGGGTCATTTGTGGGGTTGGCATTCAGGGACAGCTGTGGGGACCCTGACCCTAATTCTAACCCGGTCTGGGTTCCTGGGGCCAGCCCGGGGGTGGCATTTGGGAACGGCTGTGGGGTCACACACGTCCCGCCCCATTTGGGGAGGGGTCCCACCATTGGGATGTGACCCCATGGCACCCCAATGACCCCCCCACGCCCCCCCAGCCGCCGAGAAGGTGGAGGCCCTGCCCGAGCAGCCCCCGCCGGAGCCCCGGGCCCGCGCCCGCCTGCGCCAGGAGCTGGCGTCGCTGCCGGCCGAGCTCGTCACCCAGATCGGCAACCGCTGCCACCCCAAGCTCTACGACGAGGGCGACCCCGCCGAGAAGCTGGAGCTGGTCACCGGTACTGGGGGGGATCCCCGCGGGGTTTTGGGGTGTCCCCRGCCCCGCTGACCCCCCCTGCGCCCCCTCCCCAGGCACCAACGTCTACATCACGCGGGCGCAGCTGATGAACTGCCACGTCAGCGCGGGCACGCGGCACAAAGTGCTGCTGCGCCGCCTGCTCGCCTCCTTCTTCGACCGGTGAGCGGC
>NW_026631309.1:0-1175 GCF_030028575.1 Malurus melanocephalus
TTTTCCCATGGAATTTCCTGGCCCATTCCCATTTTTTCCATGGAATTCTCTCCCATTCCGGGTTTTTCCCATGGAATCTTTTCCCTTTCCAGGTTTTTCCATGGAATTTTCTGGAACATTCCAGGTTTTTTCAGTGGAATTTTCTGGAACATTCCTGGCTTTTCCATGGAATTTTTTTGTTTTCCAGAATTTCCCCTGGAATTTTCTGGAACATTCCAGATTTTTCCATGGATTTTTTTTCATTTTCAGATTTGTCCATGATTTTTTCCAGAACTTTCCACGTTTTTCCATGGAATCTTTTCATTTTCCAGGTTTTTCCCTGGAATTTTCTGACACATTCCTGTTTTTTCCATGGAATTCTCTGGATCAATCCCGTTTTTTTCCATGGAATTTTTTCCTTTTCCAGTTTTTCCATGGAATTTTTTGGAACATTCCAGGTTTTTCCATGGAATTTTCCGGCGCATTCCCACTTTCTCCATGGAATTCTCTCTCATTCCAGATTTTTCTATGATATTTTCTGGAACATTCCAAGTTTTTCCATGGAATTTTTTTCTTTTCTGGGTTTTCTATGGAATTTTCTGGAACATTCCCATTTTTTCCATGAATTCTCTCCTATTCCGGGGTTTCCCATGGAATTTTTTTCTTTTCCAGTTTTTCCATGGAATTTCCTGGCCTATTCCCATTTTTTCCATGGAATTTTTTCCTTTTCTGGGTTTTCCCATAGAATTTTCTAGAACATTTTGAGTTTTTTCATGGAATTTTCTCCCATTTTCAGTTTTTCCATTGAATTTTCTGGCACATTCCAGGCTTTTCCATGAATCTTTTAATTTTCTGGTTTTCCATGGACTTTTCCAGAACATTCTAGGTTTTCCCACGGAATCTTTTCATTTTCCAGGTTTTCCATGAAATTCTCTCCCATTGTGGGTTTTTCCATGGAATTTTCCGGAACATTCTGGGTTTTCCCATGGAATCTTTGAATTTTCTGGATTTTCCATGCAATTTTCTGGAACATTTCGGGTTTTTCAATACAATTCCAATGGAACGGCACATTCCCGTTTTTTCCATGGAATTCTCTTCCATTCCGGAATTTTCCATGGAATTTTTTGCTTTTCCAGGATTTTTCATGGAATTTTCTGGAACATTCCCATTTTTTCCATGGAATTTTTTTATTTTCC
>NW_026631310.1:0-1250 GCF_030028575.1 Malurus melanocephalus
ATCCAACCCAACCCTGCCCCGACTCAGCTCCAGCCGTTCCCTCAGCCCTGTCCCTGGGCACCAGAGTGAAGAGGTTCCCACAGTCCCAGCCAGGGACCMGCTCCCAARGKTGTTGCCATGGCAACCAGGGCTGGGACCAGCTGGKRTGCTCGGTTTCCATGGGCTGGGSTTTAGGAATGGTTTTCCCCAATTTTGTGCTCCCGCTRGAACAGCRCTGCCKCTCGCTCCACTCCCCCTCTGATGGAAAGCACAGAAGGCAAAGATCCCGAGCTGGGATAAGAACAATTTACTGGGAACAGCAACGAGATAAGGAACCAATAGGAACAGCAACAATATTGATAACAGAAGGGATAATAACAAACAATTTACAGGGAAAACTGGAACAGCTCCAAAGGGCTCCTCCCAAACACATATTTTCTCCTGCCCTGAAAGAACATCCTTCTTCCCTCAGGAGAGAGCAAGAGTCCCTTTTCCTGTCCCGGGGAATGACCTGAGGTGAGATCAGATATAATGACAGGGGCATGGCCAGACCCTCATGTTCTTCCATCCCAGCTCACATCAGTCCCAGGGGTAGAGAAAGGGTCAGGTGTCTTCCCAACATGGATCACTGGGAATGTGGGTCACCAGGGCTCTTCCCAAACTGGGTCCTGCGATGGAGGATGAAGTTGGAGCAGCGGACCCAGGCATTTCCTGTAGTCAGGGCACTCACAGGATTACCCTTAGTGGTGCCTCCGTCGGTGTTGGGCCAAGTTTGAGCTGCTGGAGAAGCTCTTCCCACACTGGAAACACTCGTAGGGCCTCTCCCCAGTATGGGTGCGCTGGTGAGTGATGAGGTGAGAGTTTTCCTTGAAGCCCTTCCCACAGTCAGGGCAGCGGAAGGGCCTCTCATCCCTGTGAATCCGCTGGTGCCTGAGGAGAATTGAGCTGGTCTGAAACCTCTTCCCGCATTCAGAACATTCGTAGCGCCTTTCCCCAGTGTGGATCCGCTGGTGGGAGATGAGGTGGGAGCTGTCTCTGAAGCTCTTCTCACATTCCCCACACTCGTAGGGCCTCTCCCCAGTGTGGATCCGTTGGTGTCGGATCAGGTCAGAGCTGCAGCTGAAGCCCTTCCCACATTCCCCACACTCGTAGGGCCATTCCCCAGTGTGGATAAGGCGGTGACGGATCAAATTATTTCTCCTGCTGAATCCCATTCCACACTCCAAGCACTCGTAGGGTTTCTCCCCTGCATGAAGCTGCTCATGGACCAC
>NW_026631311.1:0-1203 GCF_030028575.1 Malurus melanocephalus
AAAGAAATTAACCCACAATTGGGCACAAGAAGTTAAAAAATATACACTAGTGTATGCTTTTTTTTTTTTTTTTCATACTATGAATTTTTAAGGAGTTGCAAAATAGTTATTTCTGTAGAGGGCATTAATAAACACTTGCAGGGTGGCTGCAGTCACCAAGAATGACACCTCTTTTTATTTTTTAACTACAAAAATATACAGCTAAAGAGTAGCTTTTTTCATAATATTTAGAACCCGTGTTGAAGAGGGACAATAAAAATTAAGATAATCAATGCATATCAATAATATATTATAAAATCACTCCAAATTTCATCTAATATATATTTTCTCATCAAGAATTTCTTACCTACAAAGTAAGATTCAGYTCTTGTGAAGTAAAGTACAAATAAAAAGAAAAAAAAAAATAATTAAAAGTTCTGAGACAGGTATGATCTATTTCTTCTTTTGGAAGAAATTACTTAATTAGGAATTTGTTTTGTGTGCATAAAAAACTTGTGTGCACACTTGAACTTTCAAGTATCAAACTACAGTCCATTSATATATCTTAGTAGGACACCTGAAAATTTGAAATTTGACAAAGCCAGAGATCATGGTCTTTCTTGGTAAGCCCTTGTTTTAACTTCCTTCAAGATGCTAAGTTTTAAAGTCCTACGCAGCTCTCTACTCTTCTGAAACTTAAAGCCGTTTTGTCCTTGAATATCACCTTTGGAGGGCTGATGGCTATCCCCATTCCTAYTGGTCTTTAGCCATGTTTCATCTGGGCTATTAGGTGGCTCTGTCCACACTCAGTAGGAATTCATTGTGGTACTCTTCTGCTCTTCTGACAGTGCTTTTCTCCTGCATATACTGTAAAAGATATTCTTCCATCCAGTGCTGTCTCTTCTGCCCTCTGGTAACAACTCTCCTCCCTCCCTRTTCACAACAAAGACTCAGTGTGTCTCCATTCTGGTTTTAATCGCTATCCTGTTCTACTCCCCTGCTCCAAATTATTTCGTTTCATTTCCCTTTTGTCCTTGTCATCTCTTCTTTTCATCTCGAACTGCTTCACAGAGCTCTCATGTTCACAGTTCATTTCYCTTTGACTCGGCATGGAACAAAGTTCCACCCATCGTCCAGTAGTGATCTGGGATTGCAGCATGAGGCTGACATATCTCTCCTAGTCTGCCATTGAAGTGTATGTCCAGATATTTTTGTAGTGGACCA
>NW_026631312.1:0-1235 GCF_030028575.1 Malurus melanocephalus
GGATCTGCTGGTGGTGGATCTGACCGTGGATCTGCTGTCTGTAGATCTGACCGTGGATCTGCTGGTGGTGGATCTGACCGTGGATCTGCTGAGGGATCTGCTGACCGTGGATCTGCTGTCGGACCTGCTGGCGGCCCCGCTGGGCCGGACCAAGCCCCCGCTGCCCGAGGCGGTGGCCGCGCTGCCGGGGAGGCCCAAAGGCGCCAACGCCGACCGGCGCCGCTCCCACGCCATGGACAACGAGTCGCAGTACTCGGGCTACTCCTACAAATCCGGCCACTCCCGCGGCTCCCGCAAGCACAGGTGAGGCTTCTGCCGTCCCCCTGAACCTTTTGGGGTCACGTCCCGCTGTCCCCGTCCTCATTCCCGGTTTTTTCCCGTTTTTTTCCCATTTTTTTTCAGGGATCGGCGGGAGCGGCACCGCTCCAAAAGCCGGGATGGGACGCGCGGRGACAAATCGGTGACGATCCAAGCGCCGGGAGAGCCTTTGCTGGACAATGAATCCACGCGGGGGGATGAGAGGGTGAGCGGGGCCGGGATCCCTGGGGTGAGTGGGATCGGGATCCCCGGGGTGGGATCGCCAGTTTAGAATCCCCAGTTTGCAATTCCCAGTTTGCCATCCCCTGGTTTGCCATCCCAGTTTGGAATCCCCCGTTGGGAATCCCCCGTTTGCGATCCCTCGGTTTTCCATCCCCAGTTTTCCATTCCCAGTTTGGAATCCCCTGTTTGGAATTCCCGAGTGCAATCCCAGTTTGGGATCCCCAGTTTGCGATGCCCAGTTTGAGATCCCCAGAGTGCAATCCCCCATTTGGGATTCCCAGTTTGGAATCCTCAGTTTGCCATCCCCAGTTTTCCATTCCCAGTTTAGAATCCCCAGTTTGCCATCGCCAGTTTGCAATCTCCCAGTTTAGAATCCCCGGGTGCAATCCCAGTTTAGAATCCCCAGTTTTCCATTCCCAGTTTGCGATCCCTAGTTTGTGATCCCCCAGTTTGCAATCCCCCAGTTTGCCATTCCCAGTTTGCCATCCCCGGGTGCAATCCCAGTTTTCCATTCCCAGTTTTCCATTCCCAGTTTAGAATCCCCAGTCCGCCATCCCCAGTTTAGAATCCCCCATTTGAGATCCCCGGGTGCGATCCCAGTTTAGAATCCCCAGTTTGTCATCCCCGAGTGCGATCCCCAGTTTTCCATCCCCAGTTTTCCATCCCCAGTTTTCCATCCCCAGTTTTCCATCCCC
>NW_026631313.1:0-1212 GCF_030028575.1 Malurus melanocephalus
GGTGGAGGTGGAGAAACAGAACAGGAAAAAATCGCCCGTGGCGGATCTGGTGAGTGGGCTGGGAGGAAACGGTGAAATACTGGGAGAGATTGATAAAATATTGGGAAAAAACAGTAAAATATTGGGAAAAAAACAGTAAAATATTGGGAGGGAACGAATATTGGGAAGAATCAGTAAAATATTGGGAGGGATCAGTAAAATATTGGGAAAAAAACAGTAAAATATTGGGAGGGAACAAATATTGGGACGAATCAGTAAAATATTGGGAGGGATCAGTAAAATATTGGGAGGGAACAAATATTGTGAGGGATCAGTAAAATATTGTGAGGGATCAGTAAAATATTGGGAAAAAAATAGTAAAATATTGGGAGGGATCAGTAGAATATTGGGAGGAAACAAATATTGGGAAGAATCAGTAAAATATTGGGAAGAATCAGTAAAATATTGGGAAGAATCAGTAAAATATTGGGACGGAACAGTAAAATATTGGGAGGGATCAGAAAAATATTGGGAGGAAAGAGTAAAATATTGGGGAGACTCAGTAAAATAGTCTGAGGAATCAAATATTGGGAGGGATCAGTAAAATATTGGGAGGGAACAATAAAATATTGGGAGGAAACAGCAAAATATTGAGAGGAAGCAGCAAAATATTGAGAGGAAACAGGAAAATATTGGGAGGAAACAGGAAAATATTGGGAGGAAACAAATATTGGGAAGAATCAGTAAAATATTGGGAAGAAACAGTGAAATATTGAGAGGAAACCAATACCGGGAGGAATCGGTAAAATACTGGGAGGAAACAGTAAAATATTGGGAGGGAACAATAAAATATTGGAAAAGAAACAAATATTGGGACGAAACAGTAAAATACTGGAAGAAAACAGCAAGATATTGGGAAGAATCAGTAAAATATTGGAATCAGTAAAATATTGGGAGAAATCAGTGAAATGTTGAAAGGAATCAGTAAAATACTGGGAGGAATCAGTAAAATATTGTAAGGATCAATAAAATATTGGAATGAGTAAAAGATGGATGTTTCCCTACAGCTGCCCCACCTGCCCCACATCAGTGAGTGCCTGATGAAGAGGAGCCTGAAGCCCGCGGACCTGCGGGACATGACCTTCGGGCAGCTCCAGGTCATTGTCAACGACCTCCACTCGCAGATTGAGAGTGAGTGCCCAGTGCTGAGCTACCCTGGCCTCTGCCTCGTTT
>NW_026631314.1:0-1271 GCF_030028575.1 Malurus melanocephalus
AGAGTTGGGAGACTTGCTTTGCATTAAAACACCCTTGGACCATATTCTTAGATCGAGGGACAAAGTAGGACAGCACATGACTACTTCCCTTCTAAACCATTTCACTTTAAACATCTTTCATCCTCCTCCCATTCTCCTTTGCTGGTTCGTGACAGTTGCCTGTACTGCGTGGAAAGTTATTTCAATTCTTATAACATACCACACATTTGTACTAAAGTGACTTTTCTACCTGCAAATGTCACATTGACTGGGAGAACAGCCTAGGGTGTGACAGCTATCAATGTGTGAGTAACCTCAACTCAGTGATGCAATTGAGCCGAGTATATTATTGCTGCACTAGAGGTGTCAGTGTTGTACCTGTAAAGGCTAGGCCACAATTGAGGCACTTAATTGTCCAAGATTTTGACACCACCCCCTTTCAAATTTGCTCACATTTTCACTAATTGGGTGTTCTGCAACATTCCAAACCTGTATGTACCTGATGATGCCTCCCTGTCAGCAACTGGGGCAGCACAGGTAAGATCCAGAATTACAAGCCCCTAGAGTTAGGCAGAACTAAACATACAGGTGAAATCCAGGCTGTCCCACGGGTTTTCCACTCTGGGCAGAGAGCAATCTGGCTTCCATTGCTCAGCTTCAGAATGTTTCTGCATTTTTACCAGTTACCATTTAGCTTTACAGGAAGACATAAAAAAAAAGTTGATAATTTTCCCACAGATCCTGGGAACTCTGCAATCTTTTTTCAGCTGTGGTATGGCTTCTCCAGATAATATTCTATCTGCAGGATATCACATGGCCTGAGGGAAGGAGCACTTGAACCCATCCACAGCAGGAAGCAAACACAACATGTCTCACTTTCTAGGACTTAAGGTAAGCAACTGCTATTGCAGAAAGGCTTAAACATCCCCCTTACAACATTTAGGGCAAACTCCTACTTTCAAGAGATCATTTACCTACCAAAATGAGTAGGAAATTCCCTCCTATGGTCCTGAGCGAGCCACTCAAGACAGGAGTAAAATACCTTGACATCTCTTGCCATCCAGCTGCTATCAGGCAAGTACATGTGGAATGGAGGACCTTGCCCGTCGCTCTAGGAAGTGAGGATTTGATAACTCAAATGCACTTCTTCTCTCAATTCTATAATGTTCTGGATGCATGATTAAATTCTGAGTTTTTGAATTCTGGTGACTCAGTATGTGCATAGTAAAACTAATTTCCTGTTTCTGGACCTTTTTAAAAAATCAATTCTCATTTCAGCTTGTGCTGACAGC
>NW_026631315.1:0-1232 GCF_030028575.1 Malurus melanocephalus
CCCATTTTTTCCCCCATTTTTCCCCATTTTTCTGTTTTTCCCCATTTTCCCCCATTTTTCCCAATTTCTCGTTTTTCCACCCCATTTCTCCCCATTTTTTCCCCCTTTTCCCTCCATTTTTTTCCCATTATTTTCCCCATTTTTTTCCATTTTCCCCCAGTTTCCTCCATTTTCCCCCGATTTTTCCCATTTCTTCCCTTTTTTCTCCCAATTTCCCCAATTTTTCCCCAATTTTTCCCCAATTTTTCCCCATTTTTCCCATTTTTTCCCCATTTTTCCCCAATTTTCCCCAATTTCTCCCAATTTTGCCCATTTTCCTCCCATTTTCCCGCATTTTTTTCCCATTTTTCCCATTTTTCCCGTTTTTCCCGATTTCCCGTGTTTTCTCCCCATTTCTCACCGCAGGGGGTTCCCCCGGCCGGGTGGGGGAGGGGCGGGAGGAGGAAATGGGGGCGGTTTTGGGGTGAAATTGGGGCATTTTGGGGTCAATTCGGGGGGGATTTTTGGGGCGGTTTTTGATCTGAATTTCGGGCAATTTTTGGGGCGGTTTTTGGGTTAAATTGAGGCTGTTCTGGGGCTGAATTCAGGGTGGTTTTGGGCTGAATTTGAAGCATTTTGGGTTGAATTTGGGGCATTTTATTGGATGAATTTCGGGAAGTTTTTGCGGCGGTTTTGGGCCTGAATTCAGGGTGGTTTTGAGGTGAATTCAGGCATTTTTTGGGCTGATTTTGGGGTGAATTTGAGGCAGTTTTTGGGGTGTTTTTTCGCCTGAATTCAGGCAGTGTTTGGGGTCGTTTTTTGCCTCAATTCAGGGTGGGTCTTGGCCTGAATTCAGGCATTTTTTGCGGTGAATTTGTCGTTTTTTGGGGCGGCTTTTGGGCTGAATTCAGACTTTTTTTGGGGCTGCTTTGGGGGTGAATTCAGGCATTTTTTGGGCTGGATCTGTCGGATTTTGGGGTTGTTTTTGGGGTGAATTTGGGGCAGTTTTTTGGGTAAATCCAGGCCTTTTTCAGGCTGAATCTGTCAGATTTCGGGGCGGTTTTTGGGCTGAATTTGGAGCATTTTTCAGGGCGTTTTTTTGTGTAAATCCAGGTGGTTTTTTGGGTAACTCCAGGCGTTTTTGAGGCCGAATTCCTGATTTTTGGGGCTCCCTCAGGGCGGGGGCAGCGCCAGCAGCGGCGGCAGCAGCTCAGGGGGGTCCCCGCGCCCCCCGCCCGCCTCGGCCGAGTGTT
>NW_026631316.1:0-1271 GCF_030028575.1 Malurus melanocephalus
CTTCCAGCTTCAGATGTGTCTAAGTGGCTGTTGGCTGGAGCAGGGCGAAGTCTGGGAGAAGTCCTTCTCCACTTGCCTATAACCTTATTCCTTTGAGTGTTTGCATCTAGCAGGGTGCTGGCCTGACCACTTTGCTCTGATAATGTTACAGCAACTTTCATGTACTGATGCAGTTAATAATTTGTATCAACATAAAAACCAATAAAAATTTGTATTTTATCAGTATCATAAGTAGCCCAGCTTGTTACTTCAGTTTATCAAGAAATTTAAGCATATCTGATTCAGTGTAAGCATTTGTGTTATTTTGTGTACTTCTGTTAGGATGTGAATATACAAATTTTAGGCAAAAATTTAACTACTGATCTGAACCAATCCTTGGGTCTGTGACTGTGGGCATTGATTTTCATATCCTCTCCAATGCCCAGGGACATCAGTGTTAATTCTCCCATGAATGCCAGTGTGGCTTTGTTATCGAGTGAGACTTTTAGACAAAGCATTAACTAGTCCAAAGAGATTGATGCAGCAAATGGAAAACATGACTACAATGAAAGGGAAATCGAAAAAGGAAGAAAGAGGCAAGAGGTTTAGAACAGATTTACGAAGTGTGTAGGATACACAAGTCAGGGGAGACTTTCTGAAGATTTTTGCTACAATTTAATCATCTACAGAAGAAAATACTTTTAAAAAAGGGTAAGATTTTCAAGTCATTTATTACTCAGAGTGAAGGGTTTGGGTTTTGGGGGGTCTTTTTTCCTTTTTTTCCCAGTGTTTCCAAAGTTGTTGCAGTTTTGATGGACACTACTCTCATGCCAGGGAATGGTTGGTTCTGTCTACAAATAGATACAAAAAGCTGAGGACAAAGAGAAACTCAGGATTACAGTCAAACAACCCAAGAATCTCCTGTTTTATCTTAGAAGTCAATTTGACCAGAGATTTTAGGGGCTTAAGTGAGTCATTGTTTTAAGAGTGGGATACGTGTGTTTGTGTTTGTGTGTCTGTCTTTTCCTGCTTTCACCAGATCCTTGTCTGCACCAGGCAAAAGTTGGAGTTCACAAAATATTGTGTTCCTTCTGCTGTTCTCCCCTTCCAGCAGTCTCCGGTTACCATCTCTGACTTAACAAGCATTGCTAGTATTAAAAAAATAAAAAAAATAAACCCTCCTTTGATCTCCTCTTCCACCTGCAAACTCCAAAACAGTTAAAAGCCATGGTTAACACACGTTTAAATACTTTGGCATTCAGGCTTGGATCCCAACCATTCAGGTTCAGTGA
>NW_026631317.1:0-1270 GCF_030028575.1 Malurus melanocephalus
AGTGCCAGAGGGCAGGGATGGATGGGATATTGGGAAGGAATTGTTCCCTGGGAGGGTGGGCAGGCCCTGGCACAGGGTGCCCAGAGAAGCTGTGGCTGCCCCTGGATCCCTGGCAGTGTCCAAGGCCAGGCTGGACATTGGGGCTGGGAGCAGCCTGGGACAGTGGGAGGTGTCCCTGCCATGGCARGGGTKGSAYKGGATGGGCTTTAAGGTTCCTCCCAACCCAAACCCATTCATGATTCCATGGCCCTCACTTCCAATGGAGCTGCTGGGAGCTGCCATTGCCTGCTGGGACCTGTCCCTGACTCTGGGAGGGGACAGCTCTGTCACCTCTGAGAGCTGAGCCACTAACACGAGCCCAACTGGTGCAGGTTTGGGAATTATCAGAGGAATTGCAGTCCATTCCTTGGTGTCACAGCCTGGAACCATCCGTGGGTACCAAGCACGGGTCAGGAGTGCAGTGCCATGGCCACAGTGCCCAGTGGGAATCCTGGACATCTGGATCCATTTCTGGGCCCAGCTGGGCATCCATGGAAAATTTTGGGGGAGTGGAGAGAAAAGGAGCGGGAGCAGAATGGTGTCCATGGGCCGTGGCCACGTGATGGGACAGAAATGCAGAGGCAGAGCTGTAGGGAGATAAAGGCACCCCAAAGCCCGAGAGGGCGATGCTCGGCAGGGCTGACCCCTTTGATGTGTCACTGACCCGCGGSAGGGACGTGCTGTCAGGAATTCCTCTGCAGGACAGAGCGGTGTCCGAGGCGCTGTCACATCCTGCCTGTCCCTCTGCAGAGATATGGGGCCATTGGCTCGGYCGGAGTGCTGCAATTCCCAGAGCTCAGAGGGTGTTGGACTGGCCCCACACAGGCTCCGGGACCAGGGTGGGACAGCAACTCTGACAATTCCTGCCTTCCTCCTCTGTCCCTCCCTGGAAATTTTGGGATTGTTGAGAATTGAATGAGGAAATGGCTTCCAGGAGCCACTGCTTGGGGTGGTGGCACCAAACCTGAGGGGACAATGAGGCTGCAGGGGTCCTAACAGGGGTCTTTCAGCAGGGTGGCTGTAGGGCCTGTCCGAAACATTCCAAACAATCACATCCACAGGGTTTGTAGGACATTTGTGCCTGGTTTTTTCCTTTCTTTAGGCATTGTGGATTTTTGAGAGAGAGCAATAATGGTTTGGGTCAGTAGGGACCTTAAAATTCTACCCCTGCCATGGCAGGGACACCTCCCACTGTCCCAGGCTGCTCCCAGCCCCAATGTCCAGCCTGGCC
>NW_026631318.1:0-1227 GCF_030028575.1 Malurus melanocephalus
ATGCT
Source organism: Malurus melanocephalus (assembly GCF_030028575.1). Lineage (NCBI taxonomy): Eukaryota > Metazoa > Chordata > Aves > Passeriformes > Maluridae > Malurus > Malurus melanocephalus. Next base: position 6 of record NW_026631318.1, read on the forward strand.
GATGAGTAGAAAGTGACAGCCTCACTGACCAATGTATGTTTGACACAAATGTATACACTGGTTGCTAAAGTGGATAAAAGAGGCCTGTCCCAGAAAAAAGGGGTTACTTTTTGTGTGTGTATATGTGTGTCTTTGTCTGTTATTTTATGTTGCCGTTTGCCAAGCAGCGACATCCCTGGGCCCGGCCATCCAGGGAGATTTTGACTCAGGGAAGAGATGCTGCAGAGGATGTTGGATCCAGTTCCTGGGAGTCCAGAATATTGGGATCAGTGCAGCTGTGGCTCTGCACAAGAGAGCTCTTCATCCACTTTCCCTCTTTTGCTCCCTCTGCCCATGGAGGGAGCTCGTGACTGCAGCGTGTGACTCGAGTGTGCAAAGAGCAAATCTGGGCAGAATCAGGGAAGGGAGGGTTTGGGGCATCTTGGGATCTGTGCTGGGCACAGAACGTGTTTTCCATTGGTCTGCCACTGTCTGCTGGGGAAAGGGGATTTAATATCCAGAAATGAAATTACTTTTGCAGTTTATGGAGCTGTGCCTTCCCTTGGCTTTGTTTGCTGCCAATAAATGAACATCCCTGTGTGTCTGGGGCAACTCCTTCTCCAAGGAAAGCAGGTGGGAGTTGAAGCCAAGGAGCTGAAAGCTGCAGCHGCAGCCTGGAGTGGAGGAAGCTCAGATTTGCACAAGGCTGCTCTGAGTGCCAGGGGTTGGATGGGGGAAATGGTGGGGTGGGGGTAGGGACAAAGTCTGATTGATTGTCAGCCATGAAGATTCTTGGTTCTCATATCTATTCAGACTGCATTAGGCGGTGCTGAGGATCAATTCCAATCTGAGATTACTAATATCAGTGTAAAAACAGGAATAGAATTAATAGGAAAAAAATCTTTTCACATTGTTTTTTTACTGTAATATTCAGTTAATACACTTCTGGAATTGGCCTAGCTAACCACAAGAGAATTGAAGACTTAGATGATTCCCTGGGGATTATCTTGTTAGTGTGTTTTGAAATGTTACTGCTCCTGTGGCTCTGAATTCCTGAACTGAAGAGCTGAAGGCTGAATAAGCCTCTGGAGTAGAAAAATTCATCAGGGACCCTCCAAGTTGCTGAGGATGTCAGCAGACCTGTTRCAAACTGGTTTGAACACAGAAGAGCAGAGGGAACTAAGTCTCTGCAAATAAAAAGGATTGAACTCAGAAAAGTTAAAAAAATAGCCAAAAAATGTTA
>NW_026631319.1:0-1182 GCF_030028575.1 Malurus melanocephalus
CACACAGAGCCACTAGCAGGAGGAAGTGATGAACTTGTCACAGGTGAGTGTTGGTACTGCAGTGTTTCACAAAAAGGCTCTTTGGGGGAAGCTGTGTTTATCCAGCTGTGGCTGTTTTTGTTTTGGTTTTATCCATCCCGTACCTCAGAGCATCCTGACCGCTGCTCCAGGTGAGTGAGGCAAAGGGAGAGCTTGGTGACAGCTCTGCATCCACCAGTGCTGCTGTGTGGCTTTACCTGGTCCATTCTGGGGTGATTTTGGGTGTTCCCACCCTCCTCCTGCAGCYGCTCCCAGSGTGAGGGGAGGTTGAATTTTTCCCRGTTAATTTTTGCCAAACCCTGGTGCCATCTCCATGGGGTTTGCTGTGCTCTGGGCTCTGGGGTGGGAAGGCAGTGCAGACCCAAAAATCCAGTGGGAAGCAGAAGATTCATGAGGTGGATTCCATGGGCAGAGGTGAAGGGATCTCAGTGGGGTTTGCCCGGATTCCTCCTCTGCCATGAAATTCAGGGTGTCATTAGGAAGATCCAAACTGAGCAGAAGAGCCCATATAACTCATAAAAATTTGAGAGGAATTTACATTTCTGAAAGCGTGGCTCTCAAAAAGATGGGATTTTCACCCCATYCCTGAGTGTCCTCCTCCCTCAGTCTGGGAGTGATGGGTGTCTGGGTGCTTTGGGGATGGGAACCGTGGATTTGGCTCCTACCTGGGACAGTGCTGCATGGCCATTCCCTCAGGACTGGGAATATTCCCCTTCCACAGTCCTGACATTTTTATTCTTCTCTTCTTTGCAGATAATTTTTGTTTCAGCCAAGGGAAAAATCTGCAGCACCCCATGGAACCACGCGTGCCCAGTGAGGTGCCTTCGCCTCCCGGCTCTCCGCTGTGCCAGAAAAGAGCTCCCAGCTTGTCACCACCCTGTCCTGACAGGGAGCAGCCACCCTGTCCCCTGGAGAGACCCCRGCACAGTTTAGGTCCCTCCGTGCTTCATTCGCAGTTATCAGTGGGGAAATGGGTTTATGTTTGTTTTTTGCAGGGTGGGGGCTCTGGGGCAGTTTGGCCTCTGCCATCGTTTGCTGTGTGGGGACAATGGGGTATAACCTGCCTGGGGGTGTCCTCTGTCTGCAGTGGGGTCTGCAGTGTCACTCCAGCCATCCCCCAGCTCCCCCCACACCCCAAAACTC
>NW_026631320.1:0-1221 GCF_030028575.1 Malurus melanocephalus
TTTGGGGTCCCTTTGGGGTCTCTGTGGGGTCCCTTTGGGGTCCCTTTGGGGTTCCTTTGGTGTCCCTTTGGGGTCTCTGTGGGGTCCCTTTGGGGTCTCTGTGGGGTCCCTTTGGGGTCCCTTTGGGGTCTCTGTGGGGTCCCTTTGGGGTCCCTTTGGGGTCCCTTTGGGGTCTCTGTGGGGTCCCTTTGGGGTCTCTGTGGGGTCCCTTTGGGGTCCCTTTGGGGTCCCGGCGGAGCCGTTCCCTCAGTGACCGCCAGAGGGCGACGCCAGACCGCGCTGGGACCCGGCAGCACCGGGAGGGGACAGAGGGGACAGAGGAATGGGGACAAAGGGATGGGGACAGAGGGATGGGGACAGAGTTGGGACAGTGATGTGGGGACAGTGGGATGGGGACAGCGGGATGGGGACAGAGGGATGGGGACAGAGGGATGGGGACAGAGTTGGGACAGCGGGATGGGGACAGTGGGATGGGGACAGTGGGATGGGGACAGTGAGGTGGGACAGAGGGATGGGGACAGTGGGATGGGGATAGAGGGATGGGGACAGTGGGATGGGGACAGTGAGGTGGGACAGTGGGATGGGGACAGAGGGATGGGGACAGAGGGATGGGGACAGAGTTGGGACAGTGACGTGGGGACAGTGGGATGGGGACAGCGGGATGGGGACAAAGTTGGGACAGTGACGTGGGGACAGAGGGATGGGGACAGGGGGATGGGGGCAGAGGGATGGGGACAGCGGGATGGGACAGACGGATTGGGGACAGAGGGTTAGGGACTCTGGAATAAGGATAGCAGGATGGGGGACACTCGAATGTGACAGCGGGATGGGGACAGTGGGATGGGGGAACTGGGATTGGGGACAGCGGGATGGGACAGAGGAACAGAGACAGCAGGATGACACAGCGGATGGCACAGCTGGGTAGAGGGCACTGGAATGGGACAATGAGATGGGACAGAGGGTTAGGGACACTGGGGACAGGACAGCGGGGTGGGACAGTGGGAGGGGACACAGTGGGCTGGGAGGACACCAGGCTGGGACACACTGGGACGGCGTACCTGGGGTGGAACACACTGTCCTGGGACAGCAGGGTGGGACAAACTGGGCTGGCACACGCTGGGATGGAACAGTGGGATGGGACCCTCCGGGGCTGTGACACCCCAGTGCCAGGATTTTATCCCCGAGGTTTATCCCGATGGATAAAGGGGTGACAAGCTGTCC
>NW_026631321.1:0-1229 GCF_030028575.1 Malurus melanocephalus
TTTGACAAAATTCTCCCCGTGAAAGCAGCCAGCTACAAAACTGTGCTGAGAGAGCGATCACCACTTAAGCACTAATTCAGCCAAGAGTTGAAGAAGCAAGTCATCTTTTACCAATTGCTGTAATTTATAGGTACATGCTTCCCTTGAAATCAAGTGCCTGAGTACCATTGAACCGTCCTGAGCTCAGCTGACAAAGCAGACAAGAGCGGTTCCCGAAGAACTCACCAAGTGAGACCAGCGAACACAGGGATGTATTTGGTACTAAGGAAGTACCTGGAGTCAGCTTCAAGGAGACCTTCAATCCTAAAAGATGAATTTCAGCTCTAACAGGCACAAGAACCCCTGCTCTTTTCCTCAGCTCTATGCAATTGTTTACATAGATGTGAAATGGGAAGAGTTTTTCCCATGTTAGTCAGATGGAACAAAACTTGGGTTGCTTGGCTGAACTGAACTCATCATTTAGTGTCAAATGTGCCACATTCCCGTGGAGCTTAAAAATCACTCACATTGATTGGCATAAATACATTAAAAAAAACAACATCCTGCCATCCAACTACTACATTCTGATGTCAGAACTGGCAGACAGTGAATCTAAAAAGCTGTGAAAAATGGACTGAAAAATGTAGACTAATTAACATGAGTAAGGAGACATTGATAACCAATAGAAGATAGAATACTGATTAATCAAAAGAATTAAGACCAATTAACATTAATTTGTTGGTTTGCTAAAATGTATCAATAAGATGAAAAGCTTTGAAAGCACTGTGCATGTGGCTGGAGCTCTCCATACACACCACAGTCAGGACTAAAATAATGCCCAACCCTAACAAGAAAAACTGCTGTGAGAGAGTTTCATTTATCTGGACATTTTGGTGACACTGGTGTGGAATAATGAGAAATCCATGTCTTTTGGCCCGGAGCCATGCCCAGAGCACAAATTTTCTCAGTGTTGACTTCCACTGGTGTCTCCTCCAAGTCATCCCTGGAAGCAGCTTCCACTGGGGGAGTCCAAAGTACCCTTTGAGCACCAGTGGGACACCAGCCCTGTCCAGTGGATTCCATAGGGTCAGCAGMCCCTGGCACCAAAAGCAGGGCCCAGCCCCCACCCAGTACCAACCCACAGAACCCAGCACCTGCCCCTCACCTGTTGGTCCTGGGAGCTCTGGSTCACTCCCATGGGCATCACAGTGGGGTTTGGGGCCCTGCAGGATGCAGTGGGGTTTGGGGCC
>NW_026631322.1:0-1186 GCF_030028575.1 Malurus melanocephalus
TAATTAAGAGGGAGTTGATGATTTTGGGGACCCCCCACCCCCAAATGTGCCCCCCCAGCTACGACACGTGGATCGCAGCCAGCGAGATCGAGGCAGCCGTGGAGGAACCCCCGACCCCCGAAAAACCCCGCAAGGTACGGGGGGACCCCCGGATTGGGGAGAGGACCCCGAATTGGGGAGGGGACCCTGGATTGGGAGGGGGCAGCAGGAGGGACCCTGGGGCTGATGGGAGATCAGCGTGTCACCTGTGTCACCCACGACACCCCATGTCACCCAGTGTCACCCGGTGTCACCACACGTTCCTCCCTGGTGTCACCCATGGCACTCAGTGCCACCCATGTTCTCCATGTCCCTTGTGTCACCCGTGTCCCCATTGTCCCCAATGTCCCCATTGTCCCCATGTCCCCAGTGTCCTCACTGTCCTCAATGTCCCCAGTATCCCCAATGTCCCCTCACTGTCCCCAATGTCTCCATCATCCCCATTGTCCCCACTGTCCCCAATCCCCCCAATGTCCCATTGTCCCCAATGTCCCCAATCCCCCCACTGTCCCCAATGATGTCCCCATTGTCCCCAATGTCCCCCATGTCTCTAATCCTCCTCAATGTCCCCAATCCCTCCAATGTCCCCAATATCCCCATTGTCCCAGTATCCCCAATCCCCCCAGTGTCCCCAATGTCCCTTCTGTCCTCACTGTCCCCAGTGTCCCCAATCCCCCCAATGTCCCCAATGTCCCCATTGTCCCTATTGTCCCCAATGTCCCCAATCCCCCCAATGTACCCAGTCTCACCCACTGTCCTCAGTGTCGCCAATATCCCCAATATCCCCAATGTCCCCAATGTCCCCATTGTCCCCAATGTCCCCAATGACCCCAGGTTCACGCCAAGTGGATCCTGGACACTGTGTCACCCACATCCCCAATCCCCCCAATGTCCCCACTGTCCCCACTGTCCTCAGTGTCGCCAATATCCCCAATGTCCCCATTGTCCCCAATATCCCCATATCCCCATTGTCCCCAATATCCCCACTGTCCCCAATGTCCCCAATGTCCCCACTGTCCCCACTGTCCCCATTGTCCCCGATGTCCCCATTGTCCCCAATGTCCCCATTGTCCCCAGGTCCACGCCAAGTGGATCCTGGACACGGACACGTTTAACGAGTGGATGAACGAGGAGGATTACGAGGTGC
>NW_026631323.1:0-1180 GCF_030028575.1 Malurus melanocephalus
ATCTATGGGTCAGGATGGAATCTATGGGTCAATCTGTGGGGCAGACCCCAATCTATGGGTCAGGGTTGATCTATGGGTCAGGATCTATGGGTCAGGGCTCTCACCGTGGGCCGGGGCGCTCAGGAGTTCACTCGGGGGGCGGCGCAATCTGTGGGGCGGCTGCAGCGGCTCCTGTGGGGCACAGAAATGTGTGGGGCACAGAAATCTATGGGGCAGAGAATCTATGGGGCAGAGTGGGATCTGTGGGGCAGAAAAAAGAATCTATGGGGCAGAGAATCTATGGGGTGGAAATCTATAGGGCAAGGATCAAATCTATGGGGCAGAACAAATTTATGGGGCAATCTATAGGGCAGAAATCTATGGGGCAGAGATTGAAATCTATGGGGCAGAAATCTATGGGGCAGAGTGGAAATCTATGGGGCAGAGAAGGAGAATCTATGGGGCAGAAATTTATGAGGCAGAACAGAAATCGATGGGGCAAAAGGGAAATCTATGGGGCAGGGATGATCTATGGGGCAGAACCAAATCTATGGGGCAGAGATCTGTGGGGCAAAAGGAATTCTATGGGGCAGAGTGGAAATCTATGGGGCATAATTGGATCTGTGGGGCAGAAAATGCATGGGGCAGAGAAATCTATGGGGCAGAAATGTGTGGGTCAGAGAATCTGTGGGGCAGAGAAGGGGGATCTCTAGGGAAGAAATCTATGGGGCAGGGATTGAAATCTATGGGGCAGAACAAAAATCTATGGGGAGAAATCTATGGGGCACAAACCTCTATGGGGCAGAAATGTGTGGGGCAGGAATCTATGGGGCAGAATGGAAATCTATGGGGCAGAAATCTATGGGGCAGAGGAAGGATCTATGGGGCAGAGATCTATGGGGCACAATGAAAATATCTGTGCGTAGGAATCTATGGGGCAGGGATTGAAATCCATGGGGCAGACAAGGGAATCTATGGGGCAGAGAATCTATGGGGCAGGGGTTAAAATCTATGGAGCAGAAATGTGTGGGTCAGAGAATCTATGGGGCAGAGAGGGAGGATCTGTGGGGCACAAATCTATGGGGCACAGAAGGGACAAAATCTATGGGGTAGAAAAATCTATGGGGCAGGGATTGAAATCTGTGGGGCAGAGAAATCTATGGGGCAGGAATTGAATTTTTGGTTTTTTTTGGGGGGATTT
>NW_026631324.1:0-1206 GCF_030028575.1 Malurus melanocephalus
GGCCATCAAGTGGGTTGGTGAAACCTCTGTTGAGTCACCGGGCCACCGAAAGACAGGAGGGACACATAAAGTGAGGTGGGACAACATGGTTGACATCCAAACCCATCCCATCCCATCCCATCCCAACCCATCCAAATCCATCCCATCCCACCCAAATCCATCCCAACCCATCCAAATCCATTCCATCCCATCCCATCCCATCCCACCCAAATCCATCCCAACCCATCCAAATCCATCCCATCCCATCCCAACCCCGCAGCTCAGGCTGGGCTCTGCTCCATCACACAGCAGGATCTCTCCCTTCCCTCCTTTGACACACCACTCATGTTGGCTCAAACCAAATCTCTGAGCAGACAGGAGGCAGAGCAGAGACACAAGACCTGGGAGGAACACAGAAGGAGCTTTACACGAACCATCTGCTCCCTCTGAGAGGTTTTTCCCTGCTAAAAGGGSCAGCAGAGGACACAGCTCTCTGGTCATTCGTTACTGAGGTGACACAAGGCCGGTGAAGCTGACCAGTGGAGGAACAAGGCAGCACAGATTCAGGCAGAGATTTTGCCACCCAAGTAGACCTCTCTTCTCCCTGTGCCTCCCAGCTGGGCTCCAGATCCAATGTCCAACCCACAAATACCCCATCCTGGAAGGATGAAGACAGCAGGCAACATGCTTAACATGAAACCTTTGAGACAGGAAGATGTGTCCCCTTCCCAGGGACAAGCACCTCTTCATGCCGGATATTTTTTTGCAGATGTTTGTCCTCTTGTTTTAAGCCTTGCCAAGAGCAAGGGAGAATCGATATATCCAAATGCACCAGACTTCTCCCAGAGTCCCCCCGCTGGTTTGCTGCTGATGTATAGACAGATGATCTCATGAGACCTCTGCCACATCAGGCCACCGTGTCTCATCTATCTTAAGTGCWTACACGAGCTGTGATTACTGCTGCACCTGAGTGCCTCACGTCTGGAATGTATTTATCCTCCCGCCGTTCTGGGAGGCGAGGGATGTGATTGTACCTCTTCCAGGGAGGCCGTGCAGGTTAAACGGACTGATCACAGGGGATATCCGGGATGTGGCCACATCAGGATCTTCCGAGCATCTCCCCAGTGTGTGCCTGTTAGCTCTGAGGCATCACCTGCCCCACAAAATCACAGCATGTCCCCAGTCTCTGCCCTGTAGCATTGAGGCTTCACCTGCTGCAAAATCATA
>NW_026631325.1:0-1269 GCF_030028575.1 Malurus melanocephalus
GGATTTGGGGCACCCCGAGGTCCCCGGGGCCACCCACGAGCGTCACCCGGCGCGAGCCCAGCAGAGGCTGCGACACCGAATCTGCAACCTGGAGAAAATTGGGAAATTCAGAAAAAAAATTTGGGATTTCAGAAAAAAAAATGGGGATTTTGGGAGAAAATTTGGGGATTTCGGACCAAAATTTGGAGATTTTTGACCAAAATTGGGAGATTTTTGACCAAAATTCGGGAAATTCAGATGAAAATTCAGAGATTTTGGAAGAAAATTCGGGGCTTTAGGACCAAAATTTGGAGGGTTTGCACCAAAAATTGGAGGTTTCAACCCAAAATTTGGGAATTTTGTCCCAAAATTCAATTATTTCAGCCCAAAATTTGGGGATTTGGGACGAAAATTTGGAGATTTTCGACCAAAATTCTGAGGTTTTCAGCCCAAAATTCAGGGATTTCAGCCTAAAATTGGGGGTTTCCGCCCAAATTTTGGGGATTTGGGACTAAAATTTGGATATTTTGGATCAAAGTTTGGGGATTTGGGACCAAAATTTGGGGATTTCATCCCAAAATGGGGGATTTGGGGCACCCCGAGGTCCCCGGGGCCACCCACGAGCGTCACCCGGCGCGAGCCCAGCAGAGGCTGCGACACCGAGTCTGCCACCTGCACAAAATCAGGAAATTCAGAAAAAAAATCGGGGATTGGGGAAAAAAATTTGGGAATTTTGGGCCAAAAATCGGGGATTTGGGACCAAAATTTGGGGATTTGGGACCCAAATTCAGCACAAAATTTGGGCGTTTTTGCACAAAATTCGGGAATTTAAAAACAAAATTTGGATTGGGGACCAAAATTCAGGAGTTTGGACCAAAATTTGGGGATTTCAGAAAAAAAATCGGTGATTTAGGACAAAAATTTGGAAATTTCAGCCCAAAAATTGGGGATTTGGGACCAAAATTTGGAGATTTTTGACCAAAATCTGGGAGTTTTGACCTAAAATTTGGGGGTTTGAGCCCAAGATTCAGGGACTTCAGCCGAAATTTGGGAATTTGAAACCAAAATTTGGAGGTTTTGACCCAAAATTCCAGGGTTTGGGACCGAAATTCAGGAATTTCAGCCCAGAATTTGGGGGTTTTGGCACAAAATTCAGGGATTTGGGACCAAAATTTGGAGATTTCAGCCCAAATTTGGGGATTTCATCCCAAAATGGGGGATTTGGGGCACCCCGAGGTCCCCGGGGCCACCCACGAGCGTCACCCGGCGCGAGCCCAGCAGCGGCTGCGA
>NW_026631326.1:0-1271 GCF_030028575.1 Malurus melanocephalus
CCCCATTTATACAAAACCCATCACTACAGATCCCATCCCACGGACCCTGTTCCTGGGGATCCCACTACCATGAGCCCCATTCCTGCAGATCCCAATCCATACCCACAGATCCCATGCCATTCCTGCAGATCCCACCCCACAGACCCCATCCCTGCAGACCCCATCCCACAGACCCCATCGCTGCAGATCCCATCCCATAAATGCAGATCTCATCCCATTCCTGCAGATCACACTGCCATGGACCCCATTCCTACAGAACCCACCCCACAGAACCCATTCCTGCAAATCCCATCCCATTCTTGCAGATCCCACCCCACAGACCCCATACCCACAGATCCCATTCCTGCAGATTCCATAGACCCCATTCCTGCAGATCCTACCCCACAGAACTCATTCCTGCAGCTCCCATCCCATACCTGCAGATCTCATCCCATTCCTGCAGATCACACTGCCATGGACCCTATTCCTACAGAACCCACCCCACAGAACCCATTCCTGCAGATCCTATCCCACTCCTGCAGATCTCACCCCATTCCTGCAGATACCATCCCATTTTTGCAGATCCCACCCCACAGACCCCATACCCACAGATCCCATCCCATACACGCAGATCCCGTCCCACAGACCCCATTCCTGCAGATCCCACCCCACAGAACTCATTCCTGCAGATCCCATCCCATTCTTGCAGATCCCACCCCACAGACCCCATACCCACAGATCCCATCCCACAGACCCTATTCCTGCAGATCCCATCCCATACCCACAGATCCCATCCCATACCTACAGATCCCACCCCACAGACCCCATTCCTGCAGATCCCATCCCATACCTACAAATCCCCCCCCACAGACCCCATCACCCCCACAACCACTCGAACAATCCTGGGGGGTTCCAACCCCCTCCTTGCTAAGCAGGAAACGAGCAATTTCTCTCTTCTTTAGTTTTTCTTTTCTCACTTCCTGAGCTTTGACTCATTTGGGTGTCAGGCTTTCAAGTTTATTTCACCAGCCTGGAATGCAACTTTAAAAATAATAGTCCTTGAAAAAAAAAAAGAGAAAAAAAAAAAAGAAAAAAAAAAAGCTGAGGTTCAGCTGTAATCCCATGACTCAAGGAGGTGTGGAAGGAAGAAAATCATGAAATCCCATGAGTTCCAACAATGAAAGAGGGAAAGCTGGTACATAAATCATCAAAACTAAACACCATCCGTCAAAAGGAAAGGAATTAAGCCAATCTCGCCGGGCTGTTTTAATTATTTTTTAATGAGGATTTGC
>NW_026631327.1:0-1210 GCF_030028575.1 Malurus melanocephalus
TACGTACCTGATGCTTTTAACTGATGCCTTAATCGATGTCTTAACAATTTAACAGGAACAACACCTGGCAGCGTTTAACCTCACTTCCACCTTAATGTGACAATTAAACACAGGAATTACTCTTGAGAGTACTTTGAAGTCAATTTATCATCTTAACAGAGGAACACTTGGTAGCATTTAACTTGGCTTGTAACTCAACCTCACTCGCAGCCTGACTCACTCAGGTATCCGAGCAATCCAAACACATCAGAGAGCAGCGTTTCTGCCGCATTTGCCAGAGCACAAACACCTGTGTGGGCACAGAGTCAGCGCAAGGGACCTGTCAGAAATTCCCTCCAGGGAAGGGAAATGCTCACTCCGGGCACTTTTCCATCTCCCCAGCAAGCGAAGGGCTGAGCCTTGAGGGGTAGGTGATCCCCTTGTTCGGGGATCCCCCGAGTGCAGTAAACAGTAGAGTTCCCGGCTCGGAGAGGTCCCACTCCCGGGGAGGTCGCTGCTCCAGGAGAGCTCCTACGGGCTCATTCTGAAGCGCTGTTTACAGGACCCAAGAGATGAGGTTTAGTCACAGCAGTGTTTCATCCTGGCCGCAATTTAGGTCGCCTGCTTGCTTAGAAACTGTGAGCACAGTGATGTTGTGCCATTCAGGAGGGAAAACAGCATGAAGGGCTGTTCCTAAGGAAGGAGGAGCTCGCTAGGCAACAGCAGTGCCGGGAGCAGTCGATCGGTTTCCCAAGGCTTTACTGAGATCGCAGGGAGGAGAAGAAAAGAGAAATGAACTCGACCCTAACACTGCACCAGGAAAAGAATACGAACATAAAAGTGTGCCGGGAACCAGCGACTGGCTCGGGACAGTCACTGTGAGACGGGACCGCTTCGCTCTCAATCCGATTCCCCCTTGGTTTTCCGCGCGCTGATTGGTCAGGGCGGGAATCAGGGACGATCCCGTCCCCGCTCCTTCACTGCTCGGGTCCGCACCACCATCGCCAGAGCGTCTCTGGAGCCGCGGGAGCGGCGGCAGCGGCCGGAGCGCGCTGAGGCGGCGGCGGAGCTCGGAGGCGGCCCCAGCGCAGGTGGGAGAAGCGCTCGGTTGTGCCGGGGCTCGGGGCTCGCTGCGGGCGGGGGGAGCGGGAGGGAGGGTTGTGGCTGTTTCGTTCTCCCGTGTCCCCCCCGTGTTCCCCCTGCCCTGAGGCCGCTGCGGGAGCGGCTGCCC
>NW_026631328.1:0-1205 GCF_030028575.1 Malurus melanocephalus
TTGGATTTCAGGTTTCCCATGAATTTTGGGGCTCCCCCCAGGTGATTTTAGGGATTTTGGGGTCCCACCTATGGATTGCAAAGAGCAGAGCGAGCGCAGCCATGGTGGGGATTTTTAGGAGGATCCCCTGAGATTTTAGTGTTTTCCCCCTGGATTTTGGATTTTCCCCATGGGTTTCAATGTTTCCCCCTGGATTTTGGGTTTCCCCTGGATTTTGGGGTTTCCCCCCAGGATGTTTTGGGGTCCCACCTGTGGATGGCGAAGAACAGGGCGAGGACACCCATGGTGGGGGTTTTTAGGAGGATCCCCTGAGATTTTAGGATTTTTCCCGTGGGTTTGGGGTTTTTCCCTGGATTTTGGGGTTTTCCCTGGATTTCAGGGTTCCCCCCAGGATGTTTTGGGGTCCCACCTGTGGATGGCGAAGAGCAGGGCGAGCGCAGCCACGGTGGGGATTTTTAGGAGGATCTCCTGGATTTTAGTGTTTCCCCTTGGATTTCAGGTTCCCCCCCTGAATTTTGGGTTTTCCCCTGGGGTTTTAGGATTTCCCATGAATTTTGGGGCTCCCCCCAGGTGATTTTAGGGATTTTGGGGTCCCACCTATGGATTGCAAAGAGCAGAGCGAGCGCAGCCACAGTGAGGATTTTTAGGAGGATCCCCTGAGATTTTAGGATTTTTCCCTTGAGTTTTGGGTTTTCCCCTGGATTTTAGCGTTTCCCCCTGGATTTTAGTGTTTCCCTGTGGATTTTAGGGATTTCCCTGGATTTTGGGGTTTTTTCCTTGGATTTTACATCCCCTATTGGGAATTTAGGGTGTCCCTTGGGATCTTAGGATTCCTCCAGGAGGTTTCAGTGTTTCCCCCTGGATTTTAGTGTTCCCCCCTGGATTTTAGGATTTCTCCCTGGATTTTAGAGTTTCCCCTGGGTTTTGGGGATTTCTCTGGATTTTGGGGTTTTGCCCTTGGGTTTTAGATCCCCTATTGGGAATTTAGGGTGTACCTTGGGATTTCAGGATTACCCCAGGAGGTTTTAGGGTTTCCTGTGGGTTTTGGGGATTTCCCTGGATTTTGGAGTTTCCCCTAGGTGGTTTTAGGGATTTTGGGTTTTTCCTTGGATTTTAGGGTTTCCCCTGGATTTTGGGGTTTCCCCCAAGTGATTTCAGGGATTTTGGGGTCCCACCTGTGAATGGTGAAGAGCAGAGCGAGGACA
>NW_026631329.1:0-1164 GCF_030028575.1 Malurus melanocephalus
TGACCCCAAACCTGTCCCATCCGTGACCCCAAACCCATCCCATCCATGACCCCAAACCCATCCATGACCCCAAACCCACCCCATCCATGACCCCAAACCCGTCCCATCCGTGACCCCAAACCCACCCTGTCCGTGACCCCAAACCCCTTCCCATCCGTGACCCCAAACCCGTCCCATCTGTGACCCCAAACCTGTCCCATCCGTCACCCCAAACCCACCCCATCCGTCACCCCAAACCCACCCCATCCGTGATTCTAATCCTACCCCATCCATGACCCAAAACCCGTCCTGTCCGTGTCCCCAAACCCATCCCAAACCCATTCCGTCCCTGACCCCAAACCCCATCCGTGACCCCAAACCCTCCCATCCATGACCCCAAACCCATTCGTGACCCCAAACCCATCTGTGACCCCAACTCCACCCCATCTGTGACCCCAAACCCGTCCTATCCATGACCCCAAATGCACCCCATCCATGATCCCAATCCCACTCATCCATGACCCCAAACACACCCCGTCCGTGACCCCAATCCCATCCCATCCATGACCCCAAATCCATCCATGATCCCAACTCCACCCCATCCGTGACCCCAAACCCACCCCATCCGTGACCCCAAACCCACCCCATCCGTGACCCGAAACCCATTCCATGTGTGACCCCAAATCCATCCATGACCCCAAACCCGTCCCATCCATGACCCCAAACCCATCCGTGACCCCAAACCCATCCGTGACCCTGCTGTCCCATCCATGACCCCAAACCCTCCCATCCATGACCCCAAATCCATCCATGATCCCAACCCCATCCCATCCGTGACCCCAAATCCATCCATGTTCCCAAACCCGTCCCATCCATAACCCCAAACCCGTCCCATCCATGACCCCATACCCACCCCATCCATGACTCTAATCCCACCCCATCCCTGACCCCAAATCCATCCATGACCCCAAACCCGTCCCATCCGTGGCCCCAAATCCATCCATGATCCCAAACCCGTCCCATCCCTGACTCCGCTGTCCCATCCATGACCCGAAACCCACCCCATCCATGACCCCAAACCCATCCGTGACCCCAAACCCACCCCATCCATGACCCCAAACCCATCCGTGACCCCACTGTCCCATCCATGACCCCAAACCCCTCCCATCCATGACCCCAAACCCA
>NW_026631330.1:0-1211 GCF_030028575.1 Malurus melanocephalus
AATGTCTTGAACACATTTAGTAAAGTGTAATTTGTAGGAAGATGCTCAGGTGAGACTTCTGCACACCCTATGGAAAGAGAAAGGTTTTTTAGATGGCTGAAAAAAAATAATATTTGGAGAAGAAATTATTTTATTTGAAATCGTTTGGACTTTAGGGGCATTAAAAGTCAAAATACTAAATTTGTGTGTTTCTTGTTTATTAGCATGCACCAAGCTCAGTGCATTTCTGTCATGAATTTTCATAAGGATTTTTACTACGTAGCATGTGTGGCTTAATGATGCAATCACCTGATAGACTGCGAAGACTCCAAAGGAGACGTTCCGGTCTGTTGTGTACATAATACTTGTTTCAAAAATCTGCCTAATTAAGGAATTACCCAATGGAATGCAAGTCTACTGGGTGCATGACACGGTTAAAGAAAATAACAACAACAAAAACCTTGGGTATAATTACAATATTACATGATACCTTATATTGGCAATTTTGACTATAAGGGAATGAYGCTAACCTGCCATTGTTTCAGCCGGCATGCGAGTAGATTATGATAATTTTTAGGAGAAAGTAAATGTATATTTTTCCATGCTGGAGCTGCTGTGACCATTTCTGTGTCCGAGTCCAGCCCGCAGCCCACGGTGCRCAATGATTCACTCAATGATCATCTTTCCGTGGCTCAAGCAAGTGGCGAATCATTGCTGCTAATGAGTTTTGCTCCCAGAATCACGCCACGTTTGTCTCATTGAGCCTTGTTGGTTTGCAAATCTCGCGCTTGACTGTGGTGGACAAAGCGGTGGAAAGAGTGAAATTACTCAATCGCGTTCTCGGAGTTGTCARAAGTGAGGTTGTTTGTAAGCAGCAGAAAACACCTCAGTGCAGTCCTTCCCCAGGCTGGGTGGGTGCTGCTGTGGATTGACACACGATGATCTTGGTTCCACCCAGGACGGGGCAGGGAACTGCTCTGAGCTGGATTTTTGTGTCAGAGTGGCTTCACTGGTGCAGGAGCAGAGTGGGAACCTTTCCCTGTGGGTTCTGGATCCAGGGGCGTCTCTGCGTGCAGGAGGACACCTGGCACAGGTTGGGCTTGGCTGTCCCACACATCACACGGCATGTCACACCCACAGACACTGAACATCACGCCAATGTCACAACGATCTCACATTGTACATCACACCGATGTGTGTCACACCCATGTCACACCCATGTCACACCCACG
>NW_026631331.1:0-1214 GCF_030028575.1 Malurus melanocephalus
TTTTGGGGTTTCAGGACCCCCCTGACCTGCATGCACTGGAACAGCAGCGTCATGATGTTGGACCGGGCCACCAACTGCTCCACGTGGCCACCGAGSCCCTCGGCCAAACCGCTGAGCAAATCCAGAGCCACGATCATGAAATCCTTGTCGGGGGCCTCGTACTGCTCGGGGTGCTGGCTGTACATCTGGGGACATTGTCACTGTCATTGTCACATTGTCACCGTCACAGGGGTGACATTGTCACCGTCACATTGTCATTGTACTGCTCGGGGTGCTGGCTGTACATCTGAGAGGGTATTGTCACATTGTCACCGTCACAGGGGTGGCATTGTCACTGTCACATTGTCACTGTACTGCTCGGGGTGCTGGCTGTACATCTGAGGGGGTATTGTCATTGTCACCGTCACGGGGGTGGCATTGTCACATTGTCACTGTCACATTGCCATCGTACTGCTCGGGGTGCTGGCTGTACATCTGGGGACATTGCCATTGTCACATTGTCACCGTCATTGTCACATTGTCACCATCACAGAGGTGACATTGTCACCGCCACATTGTCACTGTACTGCTCGGGGTGCTGGCTGTACATCTGAGAGGGTATTGTCATTGTCACATTGTCATTGTCACATTGTCACCGTCACATTGTCATTGTCACCGTCATTGTACTGCTCGGGGTGCTGGCTGTACATCTGGGGACATCAGTGTCACATTGTCACTGTCACATTGTCACTGTCACATTGTCATTGTCACCGTCATTGTACTGCTCGGGGTGCTGGCTGTACATCTGGGGACATTGTCACATTGTCACATTGTCATTGTCACCGTCACACTGTCATTGTCACTGTCACATTGTCATTGTCACCGTCACACTGTCACTGTACTGCTCGGGGTGCTGGCTGTACATCTGAGAGGGTATTGTCACTGTCATTGTCACCGTCACAGGGGTGGCATTGTCACTGTCACATTGTCATTGTCACATTGTCACCGTCATTGTCACATTGTCACCATCACAGGGGTGGCATTGTCACTGTCACACCGTCATTGTACTGCTCGGGGTGCTGGCTGTACATCTGGGGACATTGTCATTGTCACATTGTCACCGTCACATTGTCATTGTCACTGTCATTGTACTGCTCGGGGTGCTGGCTGTACATCTGAGAGGGTATTGTCATTGTCACCGTCACAGGGGTGGCATTGTCATTGTCACATTGTCA
>NW_026631332.1:0-1269 GCF_030028575.1 Malurus melanocephalus
AAAAAAAAAGAACCCCGAAAAATAAAACCCCAAACCTGTTCTGCTACACCACAGAATCGTGGAATCCCAGAACAGTGTGGGGTTGAAGGGACCATAAAGATCCCGCAGTTCCAACCCCTGCTATGGGTGATCCCACTAATAATGGGGTCATTTATCTCCGATTTGGGATTTTGCAGAGATGTGGAGAGGGAGGGGAGGGGCAGCAGTCACGGCTGGCTCTGGGGTGACCAACTGTAGGGTCACGGGGCTTTGGGATGGGGAGGTTTGGAGTCCCCATCCCTGGAGGAGGTTTGGAGTCCCCACCCCTGGAGGAGGTTTGGGGTCCCTATCCCTGGAGGAGTTTTGGGGTCCCCACCGCTGGAGGAGGTTTGGAGTCCCCATCCCTGAAGGAGGTTTGGAGTCCCCATCCCTGAAGGAGGTTTGGGATCCCCATTCCTGGAGGAGTTTTGGGGTCTCCATCCCTGGAGGAGGTTTGGGATCCCCATCCCTGGAGGAGGTTTGGGGTCCCCATCCCTGGAGGAGGTTTGGGGTCCCCATCCCTGGAGGAGGTTTGGGGTCTCCATCCCTGGAGGAGGTTTGGGGTCTCCATCCCTGGAGGAGTTTGGGGTCCCCATCCCTGGAGTTTTGGGGTCCCCACCCCTGGAGGAGGTTTGGGGTCCCCACCCCTGGAGGAAGTTTGGGGTCCCCACCCCTGGAGGAGGTTTGGGGGTCCCCATCCCTGGAGGAGGTTTGGAGTTCCCATCCCTGGAGGAGTTTTGGGGTCCCCACCCCTGGAGGAGGTTTGGGGGTCCCCATCCCTGGAGGACGTTTGGGGTCCCCATTCCTGGAGGAGGTTTGGAGTCCCCATCCCTGGAGGAGGTTTGGGGTCCCCATCCCTGGAGGAGGTTTGGGGTCCCCACCCCTGGAGGAGTTTTGGGATCCCCATCCCTGGAGGAGGTTTGGAGTATCCATCCCTGGAGGAGGTTTGGGGTCTCCATCCCTGGAGGGGTTTTGGGGTCTCCATCCCTGGAGGAGGTTTGGGGTCTCCATTCCTGGAGGAGGTTTGGGGTCACCATCCCTGGAGGAGGTTTGGGATCCCCATCCCTGGAGGAGGTTTGGGATCCCCATCCCTGGAGGAGGTTTGGGGTCCCCATCCCTGGAGGAGGTTTGGGGTCCCCATCCCTGGAGGTGCCCAAGGAGCTCCTGAGGTGTCCCTGAGTGCTCTGGTGACAGGAGGGTGTTGGGCACAGTTTGGGCTCCATCTCCCCACCCCGTGGGTTTCCTCTCCTC
>NW_026631333.1:0-1211 GCF_030028575.1 Malurus melanocephalus
CCATTTTTTGATGTAAAATCGCCGTTTTTCGACATACGATCGCCATAAAACTGCCGTAAAATCGCCATTTTTCAACATAAAAACTCCATTTTTTTGCTAAAATTCCCATTTTTTTTCCCAAATTTCCATGAGTGTAAGGCAGGGCAGGGATGGCGGCCATAGCGGACCCTGAGGCGTGGTTGGACCCCTCCTCGGGGCTGTACCAGCAATGGGCAAATCCCAAAATCCCCATTTTTTTCCCTAAAATTCCCATTTTTTCCTAAAATTCCCATTTTTTCCTAAAATTCCCAGTTTTTTTTCCTAAAATCACCATTTTTTCCCAAAAATCCCAATTTTCCCCCAGAATTCCCTTTTTTCCAATATAAAATTCCCATTTTTTAATATATAAATTCGCCATTTTTCTTTTGTGCAAAATCGCCATTTTTTAACATAAAATCGCCACTTTTTTCCAAAATTTCCCATTTTTTTTCCTAAAATTCCCATTTTTCCCCAAAATTTTCATTTTTCAACAACTCAAAATCCTCATTTTTCAGCAAAAAAAATCCTCCTTTATTTGATGTAAAATCGCCATTTTTGGACATAAAATCGCCATAAAATCGCCAAATTTTGACATAAATTCACCGGGTTTTTTGCTAAAATTTTTGGATTTTTTCCCAAAATTTTAATTTTTTTTCCCAAATTTCCAGGAGTGGAGGGGAGGGCGGGAATGGCGGCCATCGCGGACCCTGAGGCGCGGTTGGATCCCCCCTCGGGGCTGTACCAGGCTCTGTCCCCGCTGCTGCCGCCGTTCGCCCGCCCCGTCTTCATCAGGCTCCTCCCACACATCGACAGCACCGGTATGGGCGGGGCCTAATGGGGCGGGGCCTAAATGGGTGGGGCTTAAAGGGGCAGGGGTTAAATGGGCGGGGTTTAAATGGGAGGGGATTAAGGGGAGGGTGGGGCCGAAAGGGGCGTGGCTCGAGCGGGCGGGGCTTAAATGGGCGTGGTCGTTATGGGTGGGGTTTAAAAGGGTAGGGTCGGAATGCGTGGGGCTTAAATGGGCGTGGTCGTAATGGGTGGGGTTTAAAAGGGTAGGGTCGGAATGCGTGGGGCTTAAATGGGCGTGGTCGTAATGGGTGAGGTTTAAAAGGGTAGGGTTGGAATGGGTGGGGCTTAAAGGGGTGGGGATTAAAGGGGTGGAGTTTAAATGGGTGGGGCTTAAATGGGTAGGG
>NW_026631334.1:0-1155 GCF_030028575.1 Malurus melanocephalus
AGACTCTTTCACAGGTAATCACATCTTGCTTACTCATTGGCCTTGCTCAGCTCCTGGGTCAGAGAGGTCAGAAACTTGCTATATCATTGTGTAATAACAGAATTGATGCCTTACAAGTATATAAGGCCTCTTGAAGTAGTTGAAGACATTTTTATCCTCCCAATAAATAATAAAAATTCTTATTAACCATAAATTAGTGATACAGACAGATTGTCATATTATCCCCTTCCTTCTCAAACTGAATTTTAAAGCCTATTGCAAAAATTTTGCTTCAGGGATTTTCAGGGAGGTCATTTAAGGAGTTAAATACATATAAATGATGTGAGTATAATAAACTACATCCTAAAACAGGGCAAAAAAAAAAACCCAATCTTCTCCAACTGGATTTCTATTATTTTATTTCTAACTTTCTCCAGCATATTTATATTTTCCATGTCTTTTGACTTGATCCTAAAAACATATTATTTCACAGAAAAGTATGATTTTCTGTATTTTAGGAGAATTCCTTAACACATGCAAGATTTATGGATATTTACTATTACTAAATCTGCAAATGTTTGGTATTTCGTCAATGCTAACAGAGAAATCCTTATCTTCTTCTGAAATTCTGAGCTGTATGTCTTGCTGGAAAACATTAGTGGTCAGTCTTCGTCAGGTAAGCACATAAGTCAAGTTCATGCATGTAGTTGATCCAACACATAAAATTGCAAATAAATGAAACATTGCTGGTTTGATGGACTTCAGGAACACCTTTTCTTTTCTCTTTGAGATTTGCTTGAAGGCTTTCATAGCTGGTTTTTTATGTAAAACTAAGGCTTTGGGGGAAAAAGTACTATATTGATAAAATTTTGAAGGTAGTTTTCTACACTCTTGTGTTTTGTGAAAGMAGTAGAAAAAATAAAACTGGATATTCAGGTAATATCTTAATTCTGCTGTTCCAGTTTCCATTACCTGCAAAATGGAAAAAGCCATTATTATTATATTTTTTTCTTTCTTTTCAGCTGCCTTTAAGATCTTTAACTTTGGCCATGAATCTGCAAACACTTCTTCTTATGGCTTACYCCTAAGTTTAAGAAAACAACCCTCACAGCACATTCTTATTTGAGTAACACCAAATTATCTTAGCCAAACAGTGCTCCTGTGTTCATATAGGTC
>NW_026631335.1:0-1155 GCF_030028575.1 Malurus melanocephalus
ACCCGCCAGAAAGCCACGCCCACTTCCTCCCCGGCCTGGACTGCCATTGGCTGCTGCAGGGGGAATGGGAGGGGTCAGGGAAGGAAAGGCCACGCCCACCAAGATGGCTGACAGGGTCAGTAGGTGTGGCCACGCCCACCAAGATGGCGGCTGATGAGGTGATTGAGTGTGGCCACGCCCACCAAGATGGCTGACAAGGTCAGTGGAAGTGGCCACACCCACCAAGATGGCTGACAGGGTCCGTAGGTGTGGCCACGCCCACCAAGATGGCGGCCAAACTCAAGCCACGCCCACCAAGATGGCTGCCAAGGTCATTGGGTGTGGCCACACCCACCAAGATGGCGGGAAAAGTGTTTGGGTGTGGCCACGCCCACCAAGATGGCCGACAAAGGCTTTGGATGTGGCCACGCCCACCAACATGGCCGACAAAGTCATTGGCCGTGGCCACGCCCACAAAAATGGCGACCAAACTCAGGCCACGCCCACCAACATGGCTGAAAGGCTCAATAGGAATGGCCACGCCCACCAAGATGGCTGCCAAGCCCATTGGGTGTGGCCACACCCACCAAGAAGGCGGCCAAACTCAGACCACGCCCACCAAGATGGCTGCCAAGCTCATTGGGTGTGGCCACGCCCACCAAGATGGCTGACAAAGGCATTGGGTGTGGCCACGCCCACCAAGATGGCGGCCAAACTCAAGCCACGCCCACCAAGATGGCTGCCAAGGTCAGTAGGAACGGCCACGCCCACCAAGATGGCGGATGAGGTTGTTTACAGAGGCCACGCCCACCAAGATGGCGGCCGAGCTCAAGCCACGCCCCCACCCCCCCTGTGGCCCCTCCCCCACCCCAAAATTCCCCAAATTCTGAATTTTTTTAAATTAAAAATCCCAAATTTTCCCAAAATTTTGACTTTTTTTTTAAGCCCCGCCCCCAAGATGGCCACCGGCGCTGACCACGCCCCCACCGTGACCACGCCCTTTTTCCGAACTCAAAAAAAAACCCAAAAAAATTCTTTAAAAATCCCAAAATTTCCCAAATTTCCAAATTTTTTCACAAGCCCCGCCCCCCAAGATGGCCACCGGCGCTGGCCACGCCCCCCAAGATGGCGGTCCGGTTTTAACCACGCCCCTTTTACTTTGACCACGCCCATTTT
>NW_026631336.1:0-1249 GCF_030028575.1 Malurus melanocephalus
CCGTGGCTGTTGGTACAAGAGTGAAGATGCTGAGTGTGCTTTTGGGACACAGCTGGGATGTCACCTCACCCACACAGCCGAGTTATCTCTGGGGAAAGGAGAAGGAGTGGATCACTTTATTTTTGGAGTTCAGGGAAGTAAAACCACTGTTCTTGCATTATAGCTGCCTCCAGACCTCACTGTCAGTCTGGGAAAGGGCATCAGGAGAGCCTTGCCCTGCAGGAAAGGATGGGGATTGTCAAGAGTGTGAGGCTGTGAGGATCAGGGTAAATATTTATGCAATTGTGAGGTGGAAATCTTGGCTGCCTCGTGCCTGAGTGCACAGACACAATTTAGGACAAGGCACATCTCCAAGTCTGTATTGCAGACAGAACCTGTAAGTTGTGTAGGAAATGGAATTAAGTTCCAGCCCCTCATTTCTGTGGAGTTGCCCTTTAGCAGAACTGTAAACCTCTCTGATGTTTTGGGTCATGAATACCTCTCTTTTGCTTTGCAGGCTGTAGTTTGAGATTATGAAAAGGGAGGAATGACCCTTCCCAAACTGCAGCAAAATATGTTTAATAGGGGAGATGGCACTTAAAAGATTTGTGGAAGAAAAATAAAGATTTCAAAATCAAGTTTAATAAATACGTATTTCTTGCTGTCAGTGTGTGTATATAACAGCTCTGAGACAAGAGAAAATGAGACTGCACATCTGAGAGGAGAAAATGTGTTTTAAAACAATTCGGGGAAACAGACAGAAAAAAAATTATTTTTGTGCATAGACCATACTAAATCCTCCATTTCAGCTCACAGCCCAGATGAAGGCAGTACTTTAAGTAATGAAAATAAATCAAAATGCTCAGGTCTGTCCTCAGAAAAACTCTAGGGGTGCTCTGGAGAGCAGGGAAACCCTTTCTCCTCTCACAACCCACGGCTCTCACTGCTGCCAAGGGATGTGCAGCCCAGTCAGAGCTGCCCTGGCAATAAAGGCACCACCCAGACCCTGCATCTGGGGCTGATGTGCTCCAGGAGGGGCTGRCAGAGCTTTCTTCAGACACAATTCAGGGGCTTGCCTTTCCAGAAAAACGGTTCAGTTTCAGTAAAATACTTTATATCCCTTTTTTTTTGGGAGAAGAACCATAATTTAATTTCTTTTCCTTCACCTCAGTAATCATAGTTGCAGTCAAAAGGTCTCTGGAAAGAAAATAGAAATAATGAGAGGAGTGAGAAGATGACAGAGAAGAAAAGAAAGGAGATAAATGTTATT
>NW_026631337.1:0-1161 GCF_030028575.1 Malurus melanocephalus
TGGGGAGGAATTGGGGGAAAAGTGGAGCAACTTTGGGACAAAATTGGGGTGGAATTGGGGGAAATTGGGACAAAATTGGGGGAAATTTGGGGTTTGCTGTCCCGGGGGCGGTGGCAGTGCCACCCCTGCCTGTCACCGCCCCCCGGTGTCACCGCTGCCGTGTCCCCACAGCCCCACCCCCCCCAGGGGTGGCCCCGGTCCTTTGTCCCCTCGGGGGGCTCAGCTCGGACCCCGACCCCTGACCAGGACCCCGCGGGCGGCCGCGCTCAGGGACAGCGAGGACGAGATCTTCACCTTGTGACAGCGGGGACAGCGGGGACAGCGGGGACATTGGGGACACTGGGGACACCAGGACAGCGAGGACATCAGGGACAGCGAGGACGAGATCTTCACCTTGTGACAGCAAGGACATTGGGGACAGCGGGGACATTGGGGACACCAGGACAGCGAGGACATCGGGGACAACGAGGATGAGATTTTCACCTTGTGACAGCGGGGACACGGGGACATCGGGGACATTGGGGACACCAGGACAGCGAGGACGAGATCTTCACCTTGTGACAGCGGGGACATTGGGGACATTGGGGACACCAGGACAGCAAGGACATCGGGGACAGTGAGGATGAGATCTTCACCTTGTGACACCAAGAATGGGACACTTGGGACACTGCAGCCATCGGAGATGTGACATCGAGGACACCGGGAGGTGACATCCAGGACATCGGGGGACATCGGGAGGTGACACCCGGAGGTGTCCCTGCTCTTCCCAGGCCGTGGCCACCTCCCCACAGTGACGAGGACCCCACAGGGGACACTGTGACAGCCTTGAGGACACCGTGACACCCCTGGGGACATTGTCACCCTCTTGGGGACACTGTGACACCCCTGGGGACACCATGACATCCCTGGGGACATTGTCACCCTCTTGGGGACACCGTGACACCCCTGGGGACACTGTCACCGTCTTGGGGACACCGTGACACCCCTGGGGACAGGGACAGGGCCGAGGCCACCCCCTGCCCCAGAGCTTGTAAATAAACCAGAGCCTTGTCACCCGGCCTGGCTTCTGTCACCTTGGGGACAGTGTGACACCCCTGGGGACACTGTGACACCCCTGGGGACATTGCCACATCCATGGGGACACGATTCCCTCCCCAGGAT
>NW_026631338.1:0-1269 GCF_030028575.1 Malurus melanocephalus
AGAGTGGGATGTGGAAGATCAGAGTGAATATTGCAAATGTGCTGAGCTTTGTACAGTGAGAGCAAAGCTTTACCTCTTATTCCACTGCAATAATCGTTTCTCGAGAATTTGTATATTATGGGTAAAATGGGTAAAATAAAGCTTCAGGTATAGGAGAGGATAAGAAAGGGAAAGGCCACAGAGGGCAGGGATGATCTGGACATTTCTCACAGCACTCTCCAGACCTGTAAAGCAATGGCAGGGGAAGAGTATTTGAGTTGTGTCGCTTCTCGCACACAACAAAGGATAGGACCTGAGGAAATGGATTCAGTTGTTTTCAGGAAGCATTAGATGGGGTGTTGGGATTGAGTTCTTCACTGGAATGGCACTGAGGCGCTGGAACAGGCTGCGCAGGACAGTGGTACTGTCATCATCTCTGGAGAGCTTGAAATCCGTGAAGGAGTGGCACTTGGGGACATGGGTTCGTGCTGGGCTTAGCAGTGCTTGGGGAATGGTTGAAGTGGTCTCTCTTAGAGGGTATTTCCAAACTCAATGATTCTGTGATTCTTTGGAGAGAAAAACTGCGGAATAGGCAGGGGTCACATCTGCTCCCACACTCAGGAGTGCGTGAACACACACAGGTATTGAACCACCAAGGCATTTGAGACCCTGAGGTTTGCTTTGCAGACAGGGAGATGCCACCGCCTTTGATGGAGCAGAAAATTATGATCCATGGCTGAATGAGATGGGCAGAATTGAGGAGACAAACTGTTTGTTCCCCATTGGTGAATAAATTTGGACATTGGCAGGCAATGGTCAGTTAGAGCCATTTCTGCGGTGACCGAGCACAGGAGCTGTACCTCCTCCTCCTCCTCCTGCTCCTGGCTGCTGGGATGGGGTGTGGAGTAGCACAGCTTCACACAGGTACAGTAGGGAGGGCACTGGAACAGGACAAACAGCAGCAACAGGGACAGCTGCAGTGGGTCACCATGGCCATGCAATATCAAGGGAAGCAGATCGGGGCACAGCTCAACAAAAAATACCATGGCTGCAAGGAACAAGGGACATCGGGGAGTGGTAGGACCACAACAGGGATCCCAATTCACAAAGGAATCATTTGCAGGGCAGCTCCAGCCTGGGCACCCCAAAGAGCCTGGCCCTGCAGGCACTGACAGGCTCAGCATCCCCAAAGCAAGGCCAGGCAGGAGCATCCCCAGGGACACACACGCTGCTCACCCCCAGCACCATCCCCAGGGCCTTGTGCTGCCACCAAGGCAGTGCCACCCCCAG
>NW_026631339.1:0-1159 GCF_030028575.1 Malurus melanocephalus
GGTCAGTGAACCCCAAATTCTGACCTTAATTGTATTCGATGCCGGGATGTTTTCACCTCAATCCTGACCCCAAATCCCAAATCCCAAAATCCCAACTCCTGACCTCAAACCCCAAATCCTGACCCCAAATCCAAATCCTGATACCAAATCCTGTCCCGACATCCCACTGCTGACACCATCCCATTCTGACCCCAAATCCTGACCCCAAATCCCAAATCCTGACCCCAAACCCCGTCCCTCACCATATTTGATAACGGGGTGGTCACGGGGGATTCGCTCCAGGCTGATGTCACCCTCGTGGCGTTTGGGGACGTCCGAGTCGGCCGTCCGCGGTGACAAAGTGACAATGATCCTGATCCCATTGTGACCCTGATCCTGACCCCAAATCCTAACTCCTGACCCCAAATCCCAAATCCTGACCCCAAATCCAAAATGCTGATACCAAATTCTGACCCCAAATCCCACTGCTGACACCATCCCATTGCTCACACTGAATCCTGATGCCAAATCCCAAATCCCGACCCCAAATCCCTGATCCTGACCCCAAACCCCAAATCCTGATAGCAAATCCTGTCCTGAAGTCCCACTGCTGACACCATCCCATTCTGATCCCAAATCCTGACCCTAAATCCCCAATCCTGACCCCAAATCCTGACCCCAAATCCAAAATGCTGATAGCAAATCCTGTCCTGAAATCCCACTGCTGACACCATCCCATTCTGATCCAAATCCTGACCCCAAACCCCAAATTTTTACCCCAAATCTTTTCCCTCACTGACCATATTTGATAACGGGGTGGTCGCGGGGGATGCGTTCCAGGCTGATGTCACCCTCGTGGCGTTTGGGGACGTCCGAGTCGGCCGTCCGCGGTGACAAAGTGGCAATGATCCTGACCCCATTCTGACCCTGATCCTGACCCCAAATCCCAAATCCTGACCCCAAATCCCAAATCCTGACCCCAAATCCAAAATGCTGATACCAAATCCTGACCCCAAATCCCATTGCTGACACCATCCCGTTCTGACCCCAAATCCTGATCCCAAACCCCAAATCCAAAATCCTGATATCAAATCCTGTCCTGAAATCCCACTGCTGAAACCATTCCATTCTGATCCAAATCCTGACCCCAAATCCCCAATCCTGACCCCAAAATCCAAAA
>NW_026631340.1:0-1206 GCF_030028575.1 Malurus melanocephalus
GGGCTGTCAGAATTCCCTGGAATCGCATTTGGGGCTGTCAGGATTTCCTGGAATCGCATTTAGGGCTGTCGGGATTCCCTAAAATCACATTTGGGGCTGTCGGGATTTCCTGAAATCACATTGGGGCTGTCAGGATTCCCTGGAATTCTATTTTTCCCAACCCTCGCACAGAGCAGGACGCACCTGCTCAGGGATGATTTTCCCCCACAGAAATCAGGATGGAAACGGCCCCAACTGCTGCAAATAGGATTTGGCACGACTGTTAAAAACCGGGGTTTTTTCCCCAGAAAATCCTAAAATTGGGATCGGGTGAAATTTTCCTGAGCAGCCAGAAAATTTATTTATTTATTTATTTATTTATTTTTTAATGAGAAATCGCATCGATCTGGGTAAATAAAGAGAAAATAACTGTTAAAAGCCGGTTTTGCTTTGTCAGAAAATAAGGGGCTGGGATTTATTTGGAAGAGCAGCAGGAAAGATTAACGGGAGATTAAGGCACGCTCAGAATGACGGAGGCAAAGATTATTTTAACTGCTCGGTGGCTGCTGGATTTGTGAGGGGCAGATGAGGCCTTAAAACTTGATTTTTTTAAGGTATTTTTAAAATTTTCCTTTAAAAATTTTTTAAATTTTTAAATTTAAATTTGTGCTGCACATTTGTGTTTTCAGTAAAACCACGCTGAGGTGATAACGAGGAGAATTAAAATGCAAAATAAATTAAAAAGTGCTGTTTTATTTCTTGGTGGGTTTTATTTTTTTTTTTAAGCCAGGCCTTTTCCTCCCAAAAGCTTTGCGATTTTATTTATTTTGAATGTAAAAAATGGATTTGGGGTCGGGTTCACCCACGTTGGTTTTAGGAGCGATTTCTGCACAGAAATTGTGTTTTCTGACACAAATCAGGCCGRGTTTTCCACCTGGGAGTTCCCATCGGGGTTTGCAAAGTCCCAGCATTGGGAAAAGTTTGGAATTGCAGACTTTGAGTCTCCCGTTGGGCTGGGCAGGAGCTTTAGGAAAATACTGGTGAAAAATCCACTTTTTTTTGGTAAAAACCTCCTTTTTCTTTGGTTTAAAAACTTCCTTTTTCCTTGATTGAAAACCTCCTTTTCTCTGCTTAAAAACCTCATTTTTTCAGTTTAAAAACCTACTTTTTTTGTTTAAAAGCCTCCATTTTTGTTTATAAACTTCCTTTATTTTGTTTATAAACCTC
>NW_026631341.1:0-1221 GCF_030028575.1 Malurus melanocephalus
CTCCCGACCCCGCTCCCCGTCGGGGAGGCCACGGAAACAATTCCCAGGAACAAAAGGGACACGTCAGCGCCCCTTCGGAGCTGGAAGGACATTTGATTTGAGCCATGTGTGGGACGGGAACGATCCCAAAACGGGGTCCAGAGCAGCCCCAGCCCGTCCAAGCTGGGCAGCGTTAAGGGACGGATGAATCATCTTTATGGGGTTTGTAAACAACCCCGCTGCAATGGGGACAAACCACGCGCTGCTCCCGCTTTGGGAACGATCCCATTTGGGAATGATCCCGGTTTGGGAATGCTCGGCCCAGATGGACAATCAGGAAAAGTGTCGAAATCAGGGGGAGGGCACGAAACCGCAGGAATGGGGGAGGACGGGGATGGAAAACACCAGGAATGTCCTAAAGCTGCTGCTGCCGCCTGTGCCGGCACGTCTGGAGAATAGGGGATGGGATATGGGGACAGGAATAGGGGATGGGATATGGGGTCTGGAATAGGGGATGGGATATGGGGGCTGGAATAGGGGATGGGATATGGGGTCTGGAATAGGGGATGGAGATCTGGGGATAGGACACATGGGAGAGACTGAATAGGGGATGGGATATGGGGTTTGGAATAGGGGAAAGGACACACGGGAGGGATGGAATAGGGGATGGGATATGGGGTGTGGAATGGGGGATGGGATATGGGGTCTGGAATAGGGGATGGAGATCTGGGGACAGGACGTGCAGGAGGGATGGAACAGAATCAGATGTGGGGTTTGCAATGGGGGACGGAGCTCTGGGGATTCTCAGCCTGATCTGGAGGGAATCTCGGAGTTTTCCAGGGTGTGAACCCAAAGCCACCTCACCCCTTTGTTTGGGAACTGGGATGGGATGGGAATTCCAAACCCAGGGCACAGGGCAGGAAAATCCCAGTCCAGAAATAACCACAGAGAATCCCAGCCAGACAGAGCACCTGGGGTGGGTGTGGACATGGGAGGAGCTCCCTGCTCTGCTAATTCTGACAAACACTGAGGCAGTTAATGATGAGATTGGATTATCACGGAATTGTTGGAAATTCCATGGAATTTCCACTGCTTGGAAAAGGTCCCAAAGACCATCAAATCCAACTCCATCCACCACACACATCCCAAAGCACCAGGTCCACATTGATTAATCAATCATGGAATTATCTGGGTTTGAAAAGGTCTCCAACACCATCAAATCCAACCTCCATCCACCACACA
>NW_026631342.1:0-1207 GCF_030028575.1 Malurus melanocephalus
CGGTTTACTCTAAAGGTTTTTAGCAGGCTTCTGCTTGTCCTGGGGCAAAGAAATAACCCTGTGTGCCTTACAGGTAGCATGTATTTGCTCCAGTGATTTTAACTCATTGCTCTGCACCCACCTTCTCAGCATCCCCCTGCATTGCCATGGACTGGATTTCAATCTCACCTGATTTATGGCCAGATTTAATATTTCTGTGTCCATACATGGCACCGTTGTGGTAGCAGTTTGCTGATCTGTGCTGGCTTTAATTAAGGATCAATATGGTAATTTCTTGTCATCAGATGTCAATGCAAATTTTGTGTCACTTTATCAGAGCAGATTCTTTCAGATTCTCTCAACTCCACTGAATACATCAAAGGTCTGAGTTATGAGACTGTTTCAGAGAATGTTACAGGTTCTACGTCCCTCAATTCTTCCTGTAAAATTCTCTCCCTCATTCTCATTCCAAAGCTGTCCATGAAACCTTTGGACATGATCATGTTCAGGAGAAAGCAGTGCCTCTGTCTGAAGCCTTTTTTTAATTTCCCACATTAACTGAAAGTAAAAGTCTTTCAAAGAGAGCATTATTTCATTTGCAGATCTTGGAGTAACCAAGTGCTCCCTATCCTAATTTTCTCGCACCAAGTCTCCCCCAGGGGCAGAGGGGTGACTGACAAACTTTTAAAAAAAGGATAACAAAATATTTTCTTTACACTGGCTACCCAGGACAGCCATTTCCCTCGCAAAAAGGTTCTCCCACAACCCCCCTCAGAGAGGGCTGTGCCCAAATTTCCAAGAGTTCCTTCAGAAGGAACTACAACCTCCTGAGAGGTGGAGGCAGCAAGGAGAAGGTCAGCAGTGACCATTGTCAGTGGTATGGATTTATTTAACAGTAACTGTGAGGGGAGAGAGACAGAACAGAAGGAAAGATAAAAGGGGGACACGAGAGAGTCAGAGGGACATTAAGTTACAGAGTTGTCATAAATGTGAGAGACAATGATCAAGGTAAACTTATGTTTTCAATGCATTTGAGTAGCCCCTAGGCATTCAGGACATGCAGAACTCTTAAAAGTTCTCTTTTTGTTAAATATCACCTAAGAAGTTAGAGAAAAGGGATGAAATTTTAGTCCTTGCTTGAATAAGTCCTTTTTTTTTATTATTTTTTCATAAAAGAGATMATTTCTGGTAACTTTTGAAGATAGTGTGAATAATTTGTAATTTTTTC
>NW_026631343.1:0-1203 GCF_030028575.1 Malurus melanocephalus
GGAACGGGAGAGGAATGGGAGCGGAACGGGAGTGGAATGGGAGCAGAACGGGAGAGGGACGGGAGAGGAACGGGAGCGGGACGGGAGTGGAATGGGAGCAGAACGGGAGAGGGACGGGAGAGGAACGGGAGCGGGACGGGAGCGGTTCGGGGTCGGTTCGGGGTCGGTTCCGCGCTCCCCGAGGGAGCGGCTCCCGGAGCCGCTCCCGCACGATTTAACGGCTCCGTGACCGGGGAGCGGCGCTCGGGCTCCGTGGCCTCGGCGGTGTCACGCGATGTCGCGATATCGCCACCCGCGCTCCCGCCCGTTCGGGGTTTCGGCCGTATTCCTGCCCGGGGCGGGGCCGTGCGGAGCGGCCGTTTCCCGGTGCCCCGGGCGCTCCCCGTTACCCCCGGTACTCGGTGCCCGCTCCGCCGTGCCCCATCCGTTCCCCTCGGTGCCCCGGCCCCTCTTCCCCCGGTGTCCCGTGCCCTCCCCGCTCTCCCCTGTGCCCCGGGCCGCTCTCGTCCCGCTCCGCTCCCCCGGGGCCCGTGCCCGGCCCTGCTCCTCCCGGTGCCCCGTGCCGGCTCCGTTCCCCTCGGTGCACCGGGCCAACCTCTTTCCTCCCGGTGCCCCGGGCCGGTCCCGCCGTGCCTTCCTCGTTTCCCCCGGTGCCCCGTGCTCGCCCCCTCCCCACTCCCCCGGTGCCCGTGCCCGGCCCCGCTCCTCCCGGTGCCCCGGGTCAGTCCCGCCGTGCTCGCCCCGTTCCCGCTCTGTTCTTCCGATGCCCCGTGCCCTCCCCGTTCCCCCCGGTGCTCCGTGCCCACCCCGCCGTGCCCGACCAGCCCCGCTCCGCTCTTCAAGTCAAACGCTGAACCCTAACCCTAAACCTAACCCAAAACTAATCCTAACCCTAAAACCTCTAACCCCTAACTCTAATCTAACCCTAACACCAGCCTTACCTAAACTTAACCTAACCCTAACCTGTAACCCTAAACCCAAACCTAACCCTAAAAGAAACCTTAACCTTAACCCTAAATCTAACCCTAACAGTAACCCTAATCCTAAACCCTAAACCTAACCCAATCCTAACCCTAAAACCGAAACCTAACCCGATCCTAACCCAATCCTAACCCTAAACCCTAACCCTAACCCAATCCTGACCCTAAAACCTAAACCTAACCCAATCCTAACCCAATCCTAACCCTAAACCCTAACCCTAAC
>NW_026631344.1:0-1186 GCF_030028575.1 Malurus melanocephalus
TCCTTTCTTAAAATAAACTTACAACTTCAAATTTCAGCTTGGCATTCTGGTTTCAAATAGAGACTGGCGCAGAAAAAAGTTTAAATACTAAACTATTTAAAATGACATTGTTTAGGGAAGCCTTCAAGGTGGGAAGTGGAAAAAAATACCAGATGAAAGTACATTAAACACAATTTTAATTAGTAAACATACTTAAAATTACATTCAAATTTCCATTTGAAGTTAGAAAGCTTGAATGAAGAATGGTTTTGGAAAACCAAGCGAGTACCCCAAAGTCTTGGTCTGACCCCACAACCCAGTTTATTTAAAAGAGAAGAGCAGGGGGGAGGGAATCTATTTCTATTAATATGCAAATCAGTAACAGTTACTGTTTGAATGTTAAAAGCAGCCACASAGAACTGGAAAATAATTCTGGAGTTCCCAAAATTTCTCATTTAAAAAAAAGTACTTTAACTCTGAAACCTCTTAAAACATTGAAAATACTGAAAAAGTTCTAACCACTATTTCACTGTCCACACATCAGATCTCCCTTTAGGAGGTGAGCTTTCTACAGCTTTTAGAAGAGAAGAGACACCTAAAGGGTTTATTTTGTATATTTACTTGACACTTTAGGGTAGACCACTGACTTTTAAAAGTCTGAGGACAGACTTAATGAAATCAAAGTAAATATTTAAACACCTGAACTTTGGTGCTGTGTTTGTGCTGAGGCAGTGRCCAAGTATTTTCTCTCACCTGTGTAAGCCAACACTATAGAAATTTGCATTTTCCATCTCCCAGAAAGCCAAAACTACAAATGCATTTTGTTTCACACAAGTCACTAAATAACTGCACATGCCCAAATCTGTTGATTTCATAGCAGGCACCAAATCAAAAGAAAGAGAATTCAAAACACCACAGTGTCTATCCAATATCTTCAGGCATCATTCCACATTTCACRTAGATTTCTGTTATTGATGGTCCTGGCAGTCCAAGCCTTTGGTACCACCTACTGAAAGTACTCAGACTAATTTATGGCAGCTGACTTATCTGGACAGTGTGCTGCAATGAAATTATCATAGTGAAGCACAGCAAAGCCAGTGCCAACATCCTCAAATAATTTCTTAGCATGTTAATTGATTTCCGCACTTTGCCACCTATTACAGGTCAGCGGACCCATACACTCATCCCAGAAGTGGATGCAAAAATT
>NW_026631345.1:0-1228 GCF_030028575.1 Malurus melanocephalus
GGATGACCCCACTGACCCCGGGATGACCACACTGACCCCTGGATGACCCCATTGACCCCTCGGTGACCCCGTTGCCCATTGGTCACTGCCATTGGTCACTGCCATTGGTCACTGCCATTGGTCACTGCCATTGGTCACTCCCATTGGTCACTCCCCAGGCCATCTCCTGCTGCCCCCCCGCAATGTCCCCAATGACCCCTGTGACCCCTGACCCTTTAGTGACCCCTTGACCCCGGGATGACCCCACTGACCCCTGGATGACCCCACTGACCCCTCGGTGACCCCGCTGCCCATTGGTCACTCCCCAGGCCAGCTGTTGCTGCCCCCCCGCAATTTCCCCAATGACCCCTGTGACCCCTGACCCTTTAGTGACCCCTTGACCCCGGGATGACCCCATTGACCCCTGGATGACCCCAGTGACCCCTGGATGACCCCAGTGACCCCGGGATGACCCCGCTGCCCATTGGTCACTCACTCCCATTGGTCACTCCCATTGGTCACTCCCCAGGCCAGCTGTTGCTGCCCCCCCGCAATGTCCCCAATGTCCCCAATGACCCCTGTGACCCCTGACCCTTTAGTGACCCCTGGATGACCCCAGTGACCCCGGGATGACCCCACTGACCATTGGTCACTCCCATTGGTCACTCACTCCCATTGGTCACTCCCATTGGTCACTCCCCAGGCCATCTCCTGCTGCCCCCCCGCAATGTCCCCGCGTTTTTTGTGTCCCCCCGAGGAGAGGCCGGGCTGGAGCGGCAGCGGGTGCTGCTCAAACTGGGCGAGCAGGTGAGGAGAGTGTCCATCTGTCTGTCCATCCCTGTGTCCATCTGTCCATCTGTCCATCTGTCCATGTGTCCATCCTGCTGCTCAAACTGGGGGAGCAGGTGAGGAGAGTGTCCGTCTGTCCATCTGTCCGTGTGTCTGTCTGTGTGTCCATCTGTCTGTCCATCTGTCTGTCCATCTGTCCATCCCTGTGTCCATCCTGAGTGTCCATCTGTCCATCTGTCCATCTGTGTGTCCATCCTGCTGCTCAAACTGGGCGAGCAGGTGAGGAGAGTGTCCGTCTGTCTGTCCATCCCTGTGTCCATCTGTCCATCTGTGTGTCCATCTGTCCATCTGTCCGTGTGTCTGTCTGTGTCCATCCTGCTGCTCAAACTGGGGGAGCAGGTGAGGAGAGTGTCCGTCTGTCTGTCCACTCAGTGTCCATCTGTCCATCTGTGTGTCCATC
>NW_026631346.1:0-1267 GCF_030028575.1 Malurus melanocephalus
GCCATTTATGGGATGGAAAAACAGCTTTGGGTGATGTTTGTTCTCAGGAGGGGACGGAAATGGGGGGGTCAGGGCAGAGGAGCTGCGGAAATGGGGCCCTGGTTTGGCTGCAGAGTTAAAAAAATCACCTTAACCAGGCCACTGTCACCTAAATGGGGATAAATTCCAGATTTCTGGATGCTTCTGTAGGACCTTGGGGGAGTTATCAGACCCTCTGCAGACTGAGAGGAGCAAATCTCCCAAATACAGCATCAACAGTGGTGCCTCACACCTTTATGCCTTTAATTCCTGTCATTTTGGGTTGTTTTGTACCTTTCCTGCCCCAACGATTCCAGTCACATCCTGGTTTCCAAAGGAAGCAGCCAATTGTCTCACAAGAGTGACCTAAAAACAATGAATTGATGAAAAACAGATTTTTTTTTAGGAGTTGGGAACATTTTCCATCCTTTCCCATTGAAGGGGAACCCCATTTCCAAAGAGTCTCCCCGATATTTTGGGATGAGATGATGGGATTGCAACTGCAGGAAAGACTTTGATGGTCTGGAGCATGTCCAGGGATGGGAAAGAAGCTGGAGAAGGGTCTGGAAAACCTGTGAGGAGCAGCTGAGGGGACTCAGCCTGGAGAGGAGGAGGCTCAGGAGGGACTTTCTGACTCGAATTTCCTGGGAAATGGCTTGGGTCCATCTGGAGTTGGACTGTTTTCCCAAGAGAAGTGGAAAATTGAGGAAATTCCTTCATGGAAAGGGTTTTCCAGCCCTTTCTGAGTCCCCATTCCTGAGTGTATTTAACTCGAGGATGTGGCACTTGGGAACACGGCCAGGGGTGGCCTTTGCACTGCTGGACCCCACGACTTTTAGAGACATTTTCCAACCTCAACAATTCCACAATTTCTCAAAAATCACCCGATTTTTTCCCATCCCGAATCAGCACATTGGACAGAGGGGAGCAGAGCTGGACCTGCCTGTTTGCCCACCCCCAGATTTTGGGTTGGTTAGGCTTTTTTTTTTTTTTTTGTCATTAAAGGCGTCTTATTTTGGAGATTTTTGATTCTTGTGAAAACCGCGGCTCGGTTTGGGCCAGCAGCGGTTCCTCGATGCCCTGGAGGGTCCCATTCCTGGAAAGGAACAGATTTTCCCCAGTTTCCCTCGGCACAGCCCGTGTCGGGTTTCGGTTTTTGCCCGCTGGGGGCGGCTCCGCGCGGTTCCCCCGCCCGGGGCCGGGCTGGGCAGGGCCAGCGACCCCCGCCCCGGCTCCGAGGGTCCGGTCA
>NW_026631347.1:0-1198 GCF_030028575.1 Malurus melanocephalus
CACACTGTGCCAGTGTCCCCAGGAGAACACAGCAGTGACTCTCTCCAGAGCTGTCCAGGGGCATGTGCCACCTGCAGGCTGCCAGCCACAGCCCTGGCSAGGCCAGCACCCCTCTCCTCACGCRTGCAGGTGGGYAAGAACCATGGGCAAGCACCAGTGCAYGGGGAACCCTACCAGGGCCAGTCTCGCAGGTGAGTGGGAACTGCTGGATTTCTGGCGCTGAGGTGTTGCTGTAATAGTCCGTGTCGAGCACCCACCAGTACGGCCTCTCCCCAAAGAGGATCCTGAAAAGAAAAGAGAAGGGATCTGGGGAAGTCCTGGGCACAGGTGCAGCTTTAGATCCGTGCTGGGAGATGGAAGAAGCAATGGAGCCACAGGGCACCCTGACAGACAGCACCCGGCTGATTGCTTGGTTCTGAGAGCTGGCACTGCCTGGCCGTGTCCCCATCCCCAGCCCTGAGCTTCCTGGGAGCAGTCAGTGTGAGCTCCTGTGGTGAGGGCTCTGTGAAGATCCCCCACTCACCACCACAGCCCTGGCTGATGGGGAGCTCCGTTTGCAGGAGGCTCCATCTCTCTGCTCAGCTCTGGGAAGGGGGAAGCTGTTGCTGCACAGCTTGGGAAGGAGTGACCATTGTCACTGCCCAGCTGGGGCTGAACTCCAGTCTTTGTTCTATGCCAGCCCCGGGGCTGAGAGCCCGTCCAGCCCACGTTAGTCCAGGTGTGCCACCACACTCGGTGGCAGCGTTGTCTTGGGGCCACTCACCACTTGAAGACGAGGTTGAGCCAATCCCCGATGACAGACACCCAGATGAGCCTGACWCCCACCGCTTCGTCAAAGTGGAACCAGATGGGGAAGAGGACAAAAAAAGCATTCCTGAGGTCAGCAGCATAGGAGATGAAGAGGAACCAGTCCTGGGAGCCTTGGAAGCGTTGCTGCAGCCAGTGTGTGGTCCTGATGCCCGCATCGTGCAGGAGGTTCATGTGCGCCTCCATCCTCCTCCGCCGCTGCCCTGGCCGTGGCTCCGGCTGTCCCGTACCCCACTGGGGTTTTATACTCTGCAGGGTCCTGTTTGCAGCGGGCAGGTCGCTGTCCCAGCACTGATCTTTGGACCCAAAACCGCTCTTGCCAAAGGTACATCACCAGGGGGTTGTAACAAACATGTTTGGAACAGCTGACGTCAAAGGGGAAAAGAGGCTT
>NW_026631348.1:0-1183 GCF_030028575.1 Malurus melanocephalus
AAATGACCCCAAAAATGACCAAAAATGACCCCAAAGTGACCCCAAAGTGACCCCGAAGTGACCCTAAAAATGACAAAAGATGATCTAAAAAAAACGACCCAACATTACCCCAAAGTGACCCAAAATGACCCAAAATGACCCCAAATGACCCCAAAATTGACCAAAAAATGACCCCAAATGTCCCAAAAAAATGACCCCGGAAATGATCCAAAACTGACCAAAAGTGACCCCAAAAACTACCCCAAAAAATCTCAAAATGTCCCAAATGTCTGAAAATGACCCCAAAATGTCCCAAAAATGACCCCAAATGACCCCAAATGTCCCCAAATGTCCCAAAATGATCCCAAAAATTACCAAAAAATGGCCCAAAATGACCCCAAAACTGACCCTAAAAATTACCCCAAAAGTGACCCCAAATGACCCTAAAAGTGACCCCAAAAATGACTTTAAAATGATCCCAAAATGTCCCAAATTGACCCAAATGTCCCAAACTGACCCAAAAATGTCCCAAATGTCCCAAAATGATCCCAAAAATTACCAAAAATTGACCCTAAAACTGACCCAAAAAATGACCAAAAAGTGACCCAAAAATTACCCCGAAGTGACCCCAAAACTGACCTTAAAAATGATCCAAAAATAGATCAAAAGTGACCAAAAAATGACCCCAAAATGACCCCAAAATGATCTAAAAAAGTCCCCAAAAATGACCTCGAATGTCCCAAAATGACTCCCAAATGGCCCAAAATTGACCCCAAAACTGGTGCTAAAATTGACCCCAAATGATCCTAAAAATATCCCCAAAATGTCCCCAAATGACCCCAAACCCAATCCCAAAATGACCCCAAAATGAGCCCAAATGACCCCAAAAATGACCCCAAAATGTCCCAAAATGTCCCTAAAATGTCCTAAAATGACCCCAAATTTCCCAAAATGTCCCAAAATTATCCCAAAAATTACAAAAAATGACCCAAAAGGACCCTAAAAGTGACCCCAAATGACCCCAAAATTACCTAAAATGCCCAAATCTCCCTAAAATGTCCCAAATGTCCCAAAATTACCCGAAATGACCCCAAAATGTCCCAAAATGTTGGGAATTGACCCCAAATCTCCCGCAGGATCTGCCCCCGGCCCTTCAGGAGCTTTTGGGATTGGGGGGACCCCCCCCGGAGCCGCCGCCGCCCCC
>NW_026631349.1:0-1230 GCF_030028575.1 Malurus melanocephalus
GGAGGGTTGTGGCTGTTTCGTTCTCCCGTGTCCCCCCCGTGTTCCCCCTGCCCTGAGGCCGCTGCGGGAGCGGCTGCCCGCGGTCTCCTTCCCGCTGATGCCTCGGCAGGAGCCGGTGCCGGAGCAGCGCTGGCTCGTCCCGGTTGCTGTCGGTAGCACAGGGTCGGTGTCCCGTCCCCGGGAGCGTTCCCGGACCTGCGGGACCGGGCTGGGAGCCCCTGGGGCGGAGGGAGCGGTCCGGGGCTGTTTTGGGATTCCCTGCGATGGGGGAACGGTGTGTCCACCACAACATGTGGCCGCCCGGGGCTGGGTGGGTGGGGAGGAGCACGAACCCTCCCAACATAAAGCACCCCTGAACAAGGCACTCCCGAATAAAGCGCCATATTCGGTTATGGCGGGCCGGAGTCACAAACAGCCGGGTTCCTCTCTGGGCACGGAGCCAAGTTCAGCTTTCCATGCCGGGAACCACCGGCTGTTCCCAGACAGCGACACAGAGAGGGCGGTGCCAGCTACAGCTGCTCTGACCCACCAGGGCAGGGGATGCCGGGGACAATCCTGAGCCCCCTCAGCGCTGCCGCTCCTTCCCCCTCGGTAGGCTGAGCCCGATCCGCAGCTGCCCCGTGCCCGCATTCGGCAGCTCCCGGGCGCTGTCCCCGTCTGTCCCGGCCCGGAGCTCTCTGAGAGTGCTTTTGTTTCTTGCAGGTGCTGCCGCAGCGTCCCCGGGGAGCCGGGACCGCCCGTGGCCTCTCATCGTGCGCTCCTCGGTCTGTGGAACTGCAATGGAAACTCCACTCGGTGTGAGTTCCGTGCTGATGCCTCCGGTTCAAGGTCCGTCTAAGTGCGAAAGGATTTATGACCTGGAGAGGCAACTCTGCCCCAGGGATGTCGAGGCTGCCGGGGACTCGATTCGGGTGCAGGATCCTTTTGATCAAGTGTGGAACCGGGAGAGCTCTACGGCTGCAGCGACTCAGTGGCGGAACAGCTCCGACTGTGAGAGCGCAGAGGAGCCCCTGGATCCCAATGGATCCAGAATCGAGCAGGCAGAGCTGCCTCTGGTGCCAGATGATTCCATTGGTGAGACTSGAATGAGGACAAGGAAGGATGAAGCCGTTGTTGAGATTGCCGAGGATGCCGTGGGTGCCCAGGATGGATCAGCAGCCAGGGGGACAGAGCTGCCTCAGGTGCAGGATCCTGCTGGGCACAGGCAGGGAGAAGCTGCTTCTGTGCTGG
>NW_026631350.1:0-1210 GCF_030028575.1 Malurus melanocephalus
GGGTCTGGTGACAATGGGGGTGTCCCTGTGGGTCTGGTGACAATGGAGGTATCCCTGGGGTGTCCCCG
The DNA here is from genome assembly GCF_030028575.1 of Malurus melanocephalus. NCBI lineage: Eukaryota > Metazoa > Chordata > Aves > Passeriformes > Maluridae > Malurus > Malurus melanocephalus. Next base: position 69 of record NW_026631350.1, read on the forward strand.
GGGGTCTCTGTGGGTTTGGTGACAATGGGGGTGTCCCTGTGGGTCCGGTGACAATGGGGGAGTCCCTGTGGGTCCGGTGACAATGGGGGTGTCCCTGAGTGTCCCTTGGTGTCCCTGTGTATTTGGTGACAATGGGGGTGTTCCTGTGGGTCCGGTGACAATGGGGGTGTCCCTGAGGGTCCGGTGACAATGGGGTTGTCCCTGGCGTGTTCCTGGTGGTCCGGTGACAATGGGGGTGTCCCTGTGCGTTTGGTGACAATGCGGGTGCCCCTTTGGGGTCCCTGTGGCTCTGGTGACAATGGAGGTGTCCCTGGGGGTCCCTGTGCGTTTGGTGACAATGGGGGTGTCCCTGTGGGTCCGGTGACAATGGGGGTGTCCCTGGGTGTCCCTTGGTGTCACTGTGCGTTTGGTGACAATGGGGGTGACCCTGTAGGTCTGGTGACAATGGAGGTATCCCTGAGTGTCCGGTGACAATGGGGGAGTCCCTGTGGGTCCGGTGACAATGGGGATGTCCCTGAGGTCCCTGTGCGTTTGGTGACAATGGAGGTGTCCCTGTGGGTCCGGTGACAATGGGCGTGTCCCTGGGGGTCCGGTGACAATGGGGGTGTCCCCAGGTGTCCCTGTGGGTCTGGTGACAATAGGGGTGTCCCTGAGGTCCCTGTGCGTTTGGTGACAATGGAGATGTCCCTCTGGGTCCGGTGACAATGGGCGTGTCCCTGGGGGTCCGGTGACAATGCGGGTGTCCCTGTGGGGTCCCTGTGGCTCTGGTGACAATGGAGGTGTCCCTGTGGGGTCCCTGTGGGTTCGGTGACAATGGAGGTGTCCCTGAGTGTCCCTTGGTGTCCCTGTGCGTTTGGTGCCAATGCGGGTGTCCCTGTGGGGTCTCTGTGGGTCCGATGACAATGGGGCTGTCCCTGTGGGGTCTCTGTGGGTCCGGTGACAATGCGGGTGCCCCTGTGGGGTCTCTGTGGGTCCGGTGACAATGGGGGTGTCCCTGAGTGTCCCTTGGTGTCCCTGTGCGTTTGGTGACAATGGAGATGCCCCTGTGGGGTCTCTTTGGGTCCGGTGCCCCCCTCACCCCCTCCCCCGGTGCCCCTCCCCCAGCGCGTGTACGCCACCTTCCCCGGGGACCACGAGCGGCT
>NW_026631351.1:0-1266 GCF_030028575.1 Malurus melanocephalus
TGCAAACCTACCAATCCTATGCTGATGAGTAGAAAGTGACAGCTCACTAACCAATGTATGTTTGACACAAATGTATGCACTGGTTGCTAAAGTGGATAAAAGAGGCCTGTCCCAGAATAAAGGAGTTACTTTTTGTGTGTGTATATGTGTGTCTTTGTGTCTGTTATTTTATGTCGGCTGTCTGGCCAACAGCGACAAGGACACACACGGTAAATGTGTAAGGCCAGTGGACATTTTCTGGGCAAGTTTTTTCACATTTTTTCAAATATATTAAAAACAAGCAAACTATAAAAAAAAAAATTAGACAGTTAAGTATGCCGGTGATAACATTAGACTTTCTTGTTTAATCCTTTCTTTTTATAATACTGATTGCTCTTTACCCTAGACAAAAAGGTAATGATGAGTAAGGAGTTCAGAAGCTTTGATTTCAACTGTTATAGACATTAAAATCTTCCAGCCCTGTGTTACTTTTACTAAGTGGATGAAAATGAAATTTAAATGAAGAATTTAAGGTTGCAATCATGAAACATAAATTCATTTTAACATATTCATTATCTACAACTTCTCTGCTCTCTATAATGACATGCAAGGTTACATAGAATCTACTGAATATGCAAGATGTTTTCTACACATGAGGATTACTATTAGCAAAGACAGGGCTAAACAATATATAAAAGCCATTAAGATAAATAAATCCCATTTTTGATATTATAGAAAAATATACACTGTTCTCTAGACTCCATTTGTCAGGACTGTCACTAAACAAGAGGTTTGACATAAATTCCACCTTGCTGGTCAGTGCAGATTTGTTTTAAGTGTAAAGACTGGCACTGCAGAACTGCTACGCTAACTTCTGCTACACTACACCTTCTACTAATATACTATACCAGAAGAGGTTAAACATGCAAATAAATACCAAAATATCTTGCTTAGTGACATAGCAAAATCTTCAACACTCCAGCCTTTGCATGGGAGATATGTCTTGATATGTTCCAGTTTAGATTTAAAAAAAAAAGGGTGAAATTGGACAGTCCACATTATGCAAGAGGTCACATCACATAAATATGTTTTCTTTTGGTCCCTAATCCAGAATCCTGTGAAAACAGAGTAGGGAGACTGCAATGATTTTTTGTGCATTAAGGATGTCTTCAGGACATCCCCTGGTAGGTACCGGTGAATTTTGAGAGATTGGTCAAGCAGAAAGCAGATCCCAATGTGAGCTGCACTGACCACACCATGTCCAAGGTTTAAAGATCTGTCACAAAA
>NW_026631352.1:0-1206 GCF_030028575.1 Malurus melanocephalus
CCCCAAATCCCGCCCTGGACCCCTCCCCGTTATCCCAAATCCCCCGTAAATAGCCCCAAAATCCCCCCAGTCCGTCCCAGTCCCTCCCAATCCCCTCCCAGTTTGTCCCAGTTTGTCCCAGTCCCTCCCAGTGCCCCCAAATTCCCTCCCACCACCCCAAATCATCCCCAAACTCACTGAATTCTGCCCCCAATCCCCTCCCAGTCCCTCCCATCCCATTCCCAGTCCATTCCCAATCCCTCCCAATACATTCCCATTCCATTCCCAGTCCATTCCCAGTCCATCCCAGTTTGTCCCAGTCCATCCCAGTACCTCCTCGTGCAGGTACTGGGGGATCTGGGTGCTTTAACCCTTCCCGTTCCATTCCCATCCCATTCCCAGTTTATCCCATTCCATTCCCAGTCCATTCCCAGTCCATCCCAGTTTATCCCAGTCCCTCCCAGTTTGTCCCAGTCCATCCCAGTCCATCCCAGTACCTCCTCGTGCAGGTACTGGGGGATCTGGGTGGTTTTCCCCGCTCCCATCCCATTCCCAATCCATTCCCAGCCCCTCCCATCCCATTCCCAGTCCATTCCCAGTTTATCCCAATCCATTCCCAGTCCCTCCCAGTTTGTCCCAGTACCTCCTCGTGCAGGTACTGGGGGATCTGGGTGGTTTAGCCCATTCCCAATCCATTCCCAGTTTATCCCAGTCCATTCCCAGTCTATCCCAGTCCCTCCAAGTCCCTCCCAGTCCATCCCAATCCATTCCCAGTGCCTCCCAGTTGATCCCAGTCCCTCCCAGTCCATTCCCAGTCCATCCCAGTCCCTCCCAGTTTATCCCAGTCCATCCCAGTCCCTCCCAATCCATTCCCAGTCCCTCCCATCCCATTCCCAGTCCATCCCAGTCCCTCCCAGTTTGTCCCATTACCTCCTCGTGCAGGTACTGGGGGATCTGGGTGGTTTAGCCCATTCCCAATGCATTCCCAGTTTATCCCAGTCCATTCCCAGTCTATCCCAGTCCCTCCCAGTCCCTCCCAGTCCATCCCAATCCATTCCCAGTGCCTCCCAGTTGATCCCAGTCCCTCCCATCCCATTCCCAGTCGATCCCAGTCCATCCCAGTTTGTCCCGTTACCTCCTCGTGCAGGTACTGGGGGATCTGGGTGGTTTTCCCCGATCCCGTCTCTCCCTCGATGACGAGGATTTGGTGCCGCTCCACGGCCGCCA
>NW_026631353.1:0-1266 GCF_030028575.1 Malurus melanocephalus
AGCCATTAAATTTCCTTTTAGAGGTGGTTTATTGTCTGGTAATATCTAAAAGCCTTCATTGCAATCTTTTTCTCATGGTTTGGAGCCATGTTCACCTTTAAGTGTTTTGCTGTTATACTCAGCTGATTATAGTCCTACAAGGTTCTTTATTTTTCATTTTTTTGGAAGCGAGAATATTAATTACAGTTCTACATTTATCCAGCCTTCTAATTTAARCAAAACTATACCTGAATAAGTATGAATTTAAGATTTTATGACTAGTTTCTCTTTAGTGTCCTATCTTCTTATGAAAAGAAGTTTAAAATAGTATCAGTGTGTGTTGGTTTAGTGATTATTTACTAATATATAAGAAGAAATGTTGGCTATAATCTCCTGATTATCTGAACCCGACTGTCACTCTCTTAGCATGTATTTTACTTCTCTCTTCAGACTTTCACTATTCATTATACCATTAACATTTACTACTACCTCAGTACCGCTGCCTTTATTGCTCCCTGATGTGGACACAGCAGATTTTTCATAGCTGTTTCAGTTCTGCTTAATATTTCACCAATTTTTTGATCTCAGTATAGTCAAGATGGTTCTGTAGCATCAGTTTTGCTGCAATACTGTGTAAATMACAGTTTTAGGAAARGTAATGAAATGGATGTGAGCTTGAAGGCTGAAATTTATTATGTTTAGTATTTATACATTTTATTTCGCTATCTGAAAATGTATGTAGTCTTCTAGTTGTCATATTCATTTTTTWTTWATATGCCATTCTTTTGCTACATTTTTATCTTAAAAGAAAAGACAATTCCTTCTCTAAAAACCTTTTCAACTATTAGAACTTTCATAGAAAAGTTGAGGATTTTCCTTCCCCTTAACAGAAACTTTACTTTCAAATYCATGTATGTGTTAGTTTAACCTTGGTACATATGCTTAGCTAGAGGCTAAGAAAAGAAAGGTTCACTATTAAATGACTCATTAATCAGCTTTAAATCGGATGAATAATACTTTACAACCTCTTTGACATATGGTAGGGTCTGCAGCAAGTTTGGCATAATGGTTTCACTTAATAAACACCTGATTAGCATTGTTTAACAGGTTTGGATTGCATGGAAACAGTGAAATGGCCACAGTCTATCYAGTTAATTCCTCATTAGCAGCCTTACATTCACCGTGTCTGACAGACTGTATACCAGCTTTGACACAAGGTGACCTCTTGCATGGGCCTGTTCATCACCTTCAGTCTGTCATAAATGGAGTCAGTATAAATGTCAATAA
>NW_026631354.1:0-1207 GCF_030028575.1 Malurus melanocephalus
TGTCCCCAATGTCCCCAGTGTCCCCAATGTCCCCAGTGATGTCCCCAATGTCCCCACCGTGTCCCATCTCCTCCCTGACCGCCTCCAAGCCGCCGCTGCGCTCGATGAAGTCCCGGATGAGCCGCGAGGTTTCGGCGTCGGCCAAATGGCGCTCGCTGACCCCGGCCTGGGCGAAGAGTGACCGCAGGGCGGGGTCCAGGGACCCCAGCTGGGGACAGCAGGGTCAGTGTCACCCAGTGTCACCCAGTGTGGGGTCAGTGTCACCCTGTGTCACCCACTGCAATGTCACTGTCACCCTATAGTGTCACCCCACAGGGACCCCGGTCTGGGCGAAGAGTGACCGCAGGGCGGGGTCCAGGGACCCCAGCTGGGGACAGGGGACACCGGTGTCACCCAGTGTCACCCGGTGTGTGCTCAGTGTCACACAGTGTCACCCATGGGGTCACTGTCACCCAGTGTCACCCGGTGTCACCCACAGTGTCACTGTCACCCAGTGTCACCCACAGTGACCCCGGCCTGGGCGAAGAGTGACCGCAGAGCCGGGTCCAGGGACCCCAGCTGGGGACAGGGGACACCGGTGTCACACAGTGTCACCCATGGGGTCATTGTCACCCATAGTGTCATCGTCACCCACTGTCACCCACTGCAGGGTCACTGTCACCCCACGGTGTCATTGTCACCCAGTGTCACACAGTGTGGGGTCAGTGTCACTCAGTGTCACACAGTGTCACCCAGTGCAATGTCATTGTCACTCATAGGGACCCCACCTGGGGACAGGAGTGTCATTGTCACCCTGGGGTCACTGTCATGGCATGGCATCACTGTCACCCAGTGTCACCCACTGTCACCCACTGCAGGGCCACCCATCACCCACAGTGTCATTGTCACCCCACAGGGACCCCACCTGGGGACAGCAGTGTCACACAGTGTCACCTGGTGTCACCCACCCCGGGGTCAGTGTCACCCCATGGTGTCATTGTCACCCCACAGTGTGTCACTGTCACCCCACGGTGACACCCCATGGAGTCACTGTCACCCACTGTGGGGTCACTGTCACCCCATTGTCACTGCCACCCCGGTGTCACTGTCACCCCCCCAGTGTGTCACTGTCACCCCACAGTGTCATTGTCACCCCGGTGTCACCCCCGGGTGTGGCAGGGTGGGGGAGGGGCGCGGGTGGCACCCACATCGAATCCTCCGTCGGGGT
>NW_026631355.1:0-1226 GCF_030028575.1 Malurus melanocephalus
AAGGGTCACTTGTCCCCTCCTGGCCCCAGGCCAGGGCCAGCAGCCATAGTGGCCAAAGTGCTGCAGGAGTTGGCTCTGTCAGGGCCTTTCAGCTGCTGCCCATCCCTGTGCCCCTCCAGCCCAGGCTGTCCCAYGCTGTCCCTVCYCTGTCCCTCTGTYCCTGCAGGCTGTCATTTTGCAGCACAAAAGGCAAAGATCCCGGGCTGGGATAAGAGCAATTTACTGGGAGCAGCAACGAGATAAGGAACCAACAGGAACAGCAACAATGTTGATAAAAGAAGGGATAACTCAAACAAACATTTTACATGCAAAACTCCCACAGCACCCATGGGCTCCTCCTGATCATGTATTTTTTCCTGCCCAGAAAGAACATCCTTCTTCCCTTAGGAGAGAGGAAAGAGTCCCTTTCCCTGTCGCTGGCAATGACCTGAGATGGGATCAGATATAATGACAGGGGCATGGCCAGACCCTCATGTTCTTCCATCCCAGCTAACGTCAGTCCCAGGGGCAGAGAAAGGGACAGGTGTCTTCCCAATGTGGATCACTGGGAATGTGGGTCACCAGGGCTCTTCCCAAACTGGGTCCTGTGATGGAGGATGAAGTTGGAGCAGCGGACGAAGCATTTGCTGCAGTCAGGGCACTCATGGAACTTCCCTTACTGGTGCCTCCGTTGGTGTCGGGTCAAGTCAGAGCTTGTGGAGAAGCTCTTCCCACACTGGGAACACTCGTAGGGCCTCTCCCCAGTGTGGATGCGCTGGTGCCTGATGAGGTGAGAGTTGCGTTTGAAGCCCTTCCCGCATTCAGGGCAGCGGAAGGGCCTCTCATCCCTGTGAATCCGCTGGTGCAGGAGGAGATTGGACCTGGTCTGAAACCTCTTTCCACACTCAGAACACTCATAGGGCCTCTTCCCAGTGTGGATCCGCTGGTGGGAGATGAGGTGGGAGCTCTGACTGAAGGTCTTCCCACATTCCCCACACTCACAGGGCCTCTCCCCAGTGTGGATGTGCTGGTGGACAATCAGACTCGAACTGCAGCTGAAGCCCTTCCCACATTCCCCACACTCGTAGGGCCATTCCCCAGTGTGGGTCCACTGGTGGCGGATCAGGTTGGAGCGCCGGCTGAAGCTCTTCCCATACTCCAAGCACTTGTAGGGCTTCTCCCTGCTGTGAAGCTCTTCAAGGACTCCCAGCTCCAAGTCCCGGCTGAAGCTCTGGGTGCCTTCCTGG
>NW_026631356.1:0-1162 GCF_030028575.1 Malurus melanocephalus
TCTTATTTGCATACAAAATTGCAATTGGAAAGAATGAAGAGCTAGAACAAAAAAAAGCAATTGAATAGGACAAGGACACAGAGCAGCTGAGAGCTGATATTGCTGAAATGTTGCAAAAACAAACATTTGTAGCTGCTGTTGAACTGGGCGAGCGATTAGGAAAAGTGACCAAATTAAAATTGCAGATTGGGGATTGGGACCCTCATACCTGTTCTGTTATGGTTTTTCCAATCGGTGAATGTGTCCTAGGTATGAATGTGTTACAGGGTGCCACGTTAGAAATTAAGAGCCAAATTAATTWTTGGGCTTTTGGCACCAAAAGATGRCTCATGCCAGAGCCATCACTGTGGGATTTACACTACAAGGAGCAAACTTTCCAACAGTTACAGGAATGGTAAATTCTATATTCTATATTGGTAAAATCTATATTCTAGATTCTCAGGAGGAGATGCAGAAACTCAAGCAACTCTTAATAATTCACTACAAGCAGGGGTTGTTCACTACACACACTCCCCATGTAGAGACTAAACAGGAAATTATTTCTATAATTCTGTTTCTCTTTCTATAATTGCTGCTGTCTCTGGAGTTGATACACTGGTACATCAAATTTAAATCAAATAGTGATTGATGTAACTAATGTCACAATCAATTTGCATTTCTTTGGGGAGGAAATGGATACATTTTCACATGTTTACATATAAAATGGGTGTAACAGGGCTTAGATGCTGTTATTGAATTATTTTGGCCATGTGGGTAGGTAGCTAATTCTGAGAAAATTAAAGTTTCAGTGCAAGAAGTTAAATACTTTGGCATCACCCCGATCTGTGGAATTCAATAAATTCTAGAGAAAGTTTTAGGTAGTATTTGAAATTGGTTAATTCCAGAAAATAAGAAGGGGATACAGTGTTTTTTGGGTGCGGTTGGGTACTGGCAATCGTATGTACTTGGTTTAGCAGTTTTACTCAAATTGTTGTACAAAGTAACCTGGAAAAGGGCTTGGTTTGAGCGGGGTCAGAACAGCAGAATGCCTTTGATAAAACCTGAGTAGCCATTCAGGAATTTATGGAATTGCATCCCATGCATCCGGGATCAGCAGAGCTACAATTCACCTTGGAAAGGGACACGGCCCTGTGGAGCCTCTGGCAATTTCAAGATGGGTGAA
>NW_026631357.1:0-1181 GCF_030028575.1 Malurus melanocephalus
CCAAACCGTGTAAGAATTCCCATCAGGGTCACTTGGGTACCTGCTTTCCACATTGATGAAAGCTTGTGTTCAGAAGCACAGCTTGGGTGCCAAAGCATTTGTGCGTGGTGGAAATCGTGTCAGGCTAATAACGCCCACACAGCACCAAATGCATGGGGTGCCAGTGTGGTTGCAAACCTGGCCCTGTCAAGGAAAAAAATCTGCAAATTTGCAAATCTTTTCAAGTAGTGAAATTGAGATTTTACTGCTGGCCACTCCCGTGCTTTCTGGCCATGGTAACGATACGCTGGTGACAGGGCAGGCTTCCCTCCCACGCTGTTTATTCCCGTGTGTGCGTGCATCTCTCTCTGCCCAAGTTATGCCAATGCCACCTCCAATCAACAGAAGTTGAAAGAAAGTAGCAGTGACTTCTCCCAGGATGAACTTCCTACTTCTCCCATCTGTGTTTGGCTTTAAATTCAAGTGGGCCCCTTGCTCTGTTAAGGCCGTTTATTTACCAGCCAGCGTTATGGTTTTCATGATTCTGAGGAGGGAACAATGATGCATTGTTTGTTTGCTTCCAGATCTGTCCTCTCAGCTTGCTGTGAGTGTCTGTTCTTAGGCTTCCCAGCTGCAGGGGGAGGTGGGGTCTGACAGGATTCCCATCCCCAGTGGCCCRTGKCYTTGTSGGGCTTGCAGAATGGGTCCCTGATGGTCCCTTACCTGATGTTAAAGCCATGGCCTAGAGCTCAGCTGCTCCACCTCTTCCCCCAAGTGTCTGTGCTCCTGTTTCCTATCAGTTGCCCCAAGTGTGTTTGTTGACGAGACTTCACAGAATGCTCCTGTAGTCTCCTCCCCAGTGAAGAGTCATTTTGCTCCCTTCGGAGTTTGCAATGCTGTGAATGAATGGGACAAATTGAAATGTCTGTTTTCAGTCCTCTTTCTGCCTGTTGGAGATGTGTTGCTTCTTCTGAGGGGATCTGGTTTAATCCAGAGCTGTCTTTTTAGGGCTTTTTTCCCCCCCCTTTCCTTCCTCTTTGTACAAATGCTGCCATCCATCTTAGGCCCATTTAGTTGTCTCCAGGCAGGGGTCTAATGCCATATTTATTCGTAAAATTGAACTAAATATCCTGGAGGCTGCAACTGTGGCCTGGTTTGTCATGCTCTTGGCCAAATCTGAAGCTAAGAGCTGACCTGAAATG